>NW_028301552.1:6350000-6360000 GCF_042242905.1 Orbicella faveolata | reverse complement strand
GACTTGTGAGGTAGCGGTGCATTTCAACAGAACACCGCACGACTTAAACGACTTTTCTTTCCAGTGTATTGATCAAGTGCAGATAAATGCAAACAATACAAGTAACATCGAAAAGCTTTTAATCACTAAAGAGGCATATTGGAGTGCACAGTTGTTCTCTCTGGCACCTTTTGGCTTGAATAAACGTCAGGAATTCCACTCGAAAAAAAGAATAAACTACAATTAGCGCAAAAATAACTTGCAAATTTGGCGGTTATCTTAGTTCAGGTGTTCAAAGGCCCTGACCTTGGATCTTGTTAGCTTTGTTAGCGCTAGGTTTTCTCAGGGGCCCCCATCGGGGAATTTATTACATTATCGTTGTTTAAGGGCCCTGTTTAGGGCGCCTGTTGTGCCTTGCCGCGGCATAGTTTCAAGGGCTTTGTTTGGGGATTTTGGGACCGCCTTTTTTGAACATTGAATATTTTACACGCGGGTCCCTTCACACTTTCGGCTGACTCGACGAATCGCGTTACTCTTTTGATATTAATCTTATTTGTATTATATTCGATTATTTATTCTTATTTGGTTTGTGTCTTTTGAGTTTTGTACCGCATTGTCCTAATATCTCGCTTAGTAATCACCGATTGTTTATCATTGGTTAATTTTTTCGTTTTCATGTGTTACCACGCCCTGTTATGTAATCATCTTTGTAATATTATGTCACTTTTTATACTGTAAACTTATTTAAAGTTATTGTAATTTATTATTCACTTGCACTGCAACTGATGAAGGTCTTTGACCGAAACGTTTATTTTTATTAAATTTTTAAACTTTTTTTTAGATTTCTTAGATTTTTTACTGTATATATATTTTTTTCGCTCGAAGTTGTCCGTCCTCGTTTTCCACAATTGCCTACATATATATATATATATATATATATATATATATATATATATATATATATATATATATAATATCTGTTTCTTAAGCTCCCCTCTCTTTTTAAAATTATTGAGACCGCCCCTATAAATCCCTCCCCCCCCCCCCCCCCAAAAAAAAGAAAAAAAAAAAAAAAAAAAACACGAAAAAACCTTTTTGTGGTCAGGCAAGAGTTTAGTTTGCTTTAGAGCTATCCTCCACCCAAATTTATTATTATTATTATTATTTTTTAACAATTTACTTGTGGAAATGATGTGTAAAGGAAAATAACCATAGGATAACCATAGCTGAAATTTGAAGCCCTTTCCTCTCTCCCCACTTTAGTTAGGAAGCAACTGCAACTAGCAAACCCTTACTCCATCACAATAACATTAATCAGTAAATAACAATAATTTATCATCCATGCAAATAACTGTGAGCAAATATAGAGACAATTATTTATATAGCTGATAACGAATCATCAGACTAATGGGTTTCCAAATGTAATGTGGAATCTCTACTGAAAACAAATCAAACATTATAGGTGTACAGAGTTACATTAGTATCCCCATAAGAAAAATATCATAATCATAATCTTTTTGTTAGCCTTTGAACGATTATTTACTTTCTGCCATTATTTACTTTTCTTTGTTAATTTTCAGACCATAATAGTGCTACATAAATTCCTTGAAGGATGACCATATATGGATAATTCAAATAGGAATGTTGCTTTTTTAGTTCAATAAATAATACTGAAAAAAAGGAGATGGAGATAGAACCATCGTTAATAGTAAAGCTATGTGGCTGATGTCCTGATCAACCACAAGAAGTAGAAAGTATGCGTTCGGGATTTGTTGTTGTACATGGTTGCATAACAGGCTGAAGAGCCTTATTACCATGAAGTAACCCGAATTGTAAAAGAGCAATGACATTGCATTATTTCCCATTCATTTTGTTCATGCAGTTTCCTAAAAAAAATCTTCTATAATGTACATTGTGGCACACCAATATGAATCACTCTCTTCACATCAGGAACCTCTACATGTATTCCAATGCCAAATACTAATTTTCTAGTTACATCGTTCTAGCTGTATTATATTTTTGGGAACACCATGTACTCATATGGGAATACTGAAATAAATTGTTGTTGTTGTTGTTGTTGTTGAAAGCACCCAAAAAATTAAGCTTTATATAAGCTGGTTGAAATGTATGAAATGAACAAAAAAATTATAACAACAAAAGCAGTAAGGGGTGGGCGAGAAAATGGTGGGAATAGCCCTCTATCTAGTTTTGTAATGTCTCCAGTCACAGAAGTTCAGGTGAGCACTGAGGCTTTTCTCAAGTCTGAATGTACAAAAATCATCATTAGATGTTCCAAACAAGCTAATTAAAATTGCAACAGAGCCATTATGGAAGCCTCCACCACACATATATAACCACTGGATAACAACTGGCATTGGACATTGGACTCTGCGTTTACGTTAACATGGTAGTAACCACTTCAAAAGCCCATTGCTACCCTATACCCTGGTTACCACACACATATTTTTTTATTCTTTCCATAACCATATGCAAAGTAGATTTCTCTTCTCATATTTATTCAATTATAATACTGATGCAAATTAATTCTGTAAATAATGCACAATAAAAGTTAACTGATTGATTTAATTTGACGGTTTAATGATCGGTTGATTGTGTAAGACCCTTTTTTTGTAAATTACATTCCTTGCAAGGAAAGATGAAAAGATATTCGTGTTACTGATATCTCAGCCAGTGAAGGGCAAAACTGTTTATTACATTTGTTATCGCTAGAGTTCCGAGTTCTCTAGTTCCCGCGCAGAGCTGCTATAGATCGGGAACCGTGGTTTATTGGTATAATAGAACATAGGTTTAGCAACTCTATTGACCAATCAGGGCGTACGTAGTATCTCAGTTATTTTATAATATTTCATATATTGATTGTTTTCATTGATTTTCCTACAGATTGATTGTCCTGTTCACAACATCATTCTGTATAGGGCTTTTCTTAAAGATAATTTGATAGAAGTATTTAAGGATCCTGAAATATTTCGAGTAAATTTAGATGTTACTTTAATTAGCGACAATGGCATGGAGGAAGAGGGAAAGGGGCCCGGTGTTTTTCGTGACACATCATCTACTTTCTGGAGCCAATTCAGAAAAAGTTCCTGCTATCAGACATGATTACCAAAGAGCTGATTGGAAAGCAATTGCTATAATTCTAATGTGTGGGTACACTCGAAGAATTCGTAAATCACTCGCCTGGGGTTCGTGATTTACGAATTCTTCTCGTGTTCTTCCAACATCCCGCTTGGTTTATCAGCCTATAAACCATAAAAGCTTGTAGTCTATTGCTTAATTAAGCTCTATATTTCAGAAGATGATGATGATAATGATGATGTGTTAGATTTTCTCTCTAATTACAAGTGTTATCGAAATCCCACACAACAAAACATATTGCAAATTATTTCTGAACTTGCCCACCAAGAAATAATTCAGAAACCACGTTATGTCATGAATTGCTGGGTACCTATTATTAAACCAATGATTTCTCTTTCAGATTTCGAATCTGTTGTAACTTTAGAGAATCTTTATGAAATTAAGAGGCCCACTGCCAAAAATATTTTGAAATTAATCAAATCAGAGCCTGTAACTGAACAAGAGCGACAGTGCCTGGACCATTTCAAAAGATATATCCGTTCATTACAGGGAAAGTCACTGTCATTGTTGCTGCAGTTTATTACTGGAAGTGATATCATAAGCCCGTGACAGTATAGAGGTGGCAGTCTCAACTCTAGAAGGCACTTCTCGTAGACTAGTGGTACATACATGTGGACGGCACTACAAGAAATCCCATCATCATACCAGTCATACAATGAGCTGTCAGAAGAATTTAGTGAATTGCTGCAACATAAAGGAGCATGGCATTTCAACATTGTTTAATAACACCACGAAGTGGTGGCTGAAAACTTTACTCTTTAAACTTGTACAGTTTACTTTTTCATGACTCTTTTGGTACCGACTACCTGATGGTATAAGATGCAGTTCACAACTGTTGATACGTTGTTTTAAGTGTTGAGTTTTATTGTAAGGCAGCGCTGCGCGCGAGCGAATTCTTGTTTATTGCATAGCGGTCAAACTATAATTAAATAATTAACTTAGAAAGCAACTCTAGTTTACTTTTGAACCCGAAATTTAAGAAATTTTGGTATATGATAGTTTTCTTTGTTCGACGTCTACCGTTACATGTTATAGAAGCCTTCCAAAGGCTTAGATATTCTGAGTAATAGGTATTTGCCTGTGGTTTGAACGCGGCGATAGACAAGAGTTTAAAAGGCTTTTCTCTAGCAGTCACCGTCCCAGAAACGCCCAGAGATTTCCTTCGGCCAAGGCAGGAAATCGGCTCAGTCAAAAATTAAGGCAAATTGTCTCAATTTTCGGGTGTTTTTCTAGGTCACATTTTCGCCCCGAACCACGAGAACCGAAACGATTGACCGCGGCAAAATATTGAAGCCTAGGAACTAGGCAAGCCAACGAAAGAGTTGCACTTGTGAACAACGTGAAGGAAACCCACGAAATACCGATTGAGTTGAAATGTTACTTTTACCGCTTCGAACGGCGAAAGCGCTCATGAAGTAATGCTTAGAGAATGTCAAATGGCTTCCTCGTCCAGTGCAAGCAACTTCTCCTACTCGAAGCAGGAACCTTTGTCGTTAGCAGCTAACGCATCAGCCAATTCTAATCGATTGGTTTTGAAACCTTTTCTACGACTTTTTCCTTTGTGGTGCTTTCTTCGAACTTGCAAATGAATAAGAACTTTTGCTTTCCTTCGAAGACCTATTTATGTTTAAATCAGCAATCTACAAACGGAGAAAACTCCGAACGGCTGTGACTAAAAGTGGGACGTGGACGTGGGGACTGGGACGTAGAACGTGGGACTTGGGGACTTGGGACCCCGAAACGTGGGTCGCGGGGTCGCGGGGTCGCGGGGTCGCGGGGTCGCGGGGTCGCGGGGTCGCGGGGTCGCGGGGTCGCGGGGTCGCGGGGTCGCGGGGTCGCGGGGTCGCGGGGTCGCGGGGTCGCGGGGTCGCGGGGTCGCGGGGTCGCGGGGTCGCGGGGTCGCGGGGTCGCGGGGTCGCGGGGTCGCGGGGTCGCGGGGTCGCGGGGTCGCGGGGTCGCGGGGTCGCGGGGACGCGGGGACGCGGGGACGCGGGGACGCGGGGACGTGGGGACTCGGGGACGCGGGGACTCGGGAACTCGGGGACGCGCGGGGACTCGGGAACGTGGGACGTAGGGATTCGAGGAGGTGATAAACAAACAACACCGGATTTTTGCCTGAATTTGTAAAGCACAATTTTTGGTGCTCTCGAGAAAGGCATTATATGCTAGAGAGTTTGTCTGCAGAACAGTAGCTGATAATTTCCAGCGTTCGTGGTTTGGCCTGATATGTTTGCTTGCCTATTTTACCGTGAGAGCTCTGGGTACAGGTTCCCACTCACTTTCCAGCTTGAGATCATTACGAGAAGTATCTGTACATTCTAAGAATGAAAATAAAAGGAATATTCATTTTCGGACAACGATTTTCCTCAAGTAAACATCAGCGTCGAAATTAGCAAAGATAAGGCACGGATGTTAAAAGATTAGCAAGAAAACACAGCTACTTATCAGAAAAATCGTCCATGGCTGCCCACGAGGTTTAAGACCCCCTGCGTTGAAACTACTCTGCACCCAGAGCTTTCATAGTAAAATGGGCAGGGAAACATACCAGGCCGAACCATGGACACTGGAAATCATCAACTACTGTCCTGGTCTATTGACACACTCTTCAGCATATAATACCTTTCTCGACAGCACCGAAAATTGTACTTTAGGGACGGTTCATTATTTGTGGGTATGACTAACCTGCGAACGCCGACGTATTTCTGGCTGTCGCTTGTCTCCGCCGAAAATAACGTCTGCGAACCCGAGCCACGAAACGATTTCTGTGACGTAATGACTTCTGTTTCTCTTTGGCCAATCAGATTCCATGATAGAATGAAACTCGAGTACTCCTCGCAGCAAATAACTCGCGCAGTAGTTCTGGGGCTGCTTGAGCTAAACTGTGGGTGGCTTAAAATTTCTACGTCATAGAAATCGTTTCCTGGCTCGAGTTCGCAGACGTTATTTTCGGCGGAGACAAGCGACAGCCGGAAATAAGTCTGCGTTCGCAGGCTAGGGTATGACCGGGTCGGAAAAAAAGTGACCGGGCGATGAAAAATATTTGCTCCGAATTGACGGGCTACTAAATTTTTGGAGATTCAAACGACCGGGTTCTGAAAAGTAATATGCCCTTCTTTACGGAAACATAACACCACTTCAAAGTTTATATGGTAACCGATCAATGTACACGCACTACATTTACATGTGTCATCACGTCAGGCTTTTATGACCCTTTTATTGGAAATTGACGAAATTATCGCACTTTTTTATGTAGAAAGGCTTACAGGCTAAGACAAGTACTACCGTTGAATATTTTTTATCTTAAAAAAAAATGTAAAGCGTATTGAAAACAATAAGGGAAAGAAACGACTGATTAGTGTTGCCAAACCAACAAATTGCGAGCTTTCAAACCGCAAGCAAATCACAGTGTTTGGACAACCAGGCAGTTTCGCTTGTTTCTGATTTTCGTTTTGTCTATTTCAGAGGCCATTTCATTTCTTTGTTTCGGGTTTCAGTATAAAAAAATGCCTCGAAACACTGTCTCGACTTTGAAATGAACACTTTGTTTATGTTAGCCTGCAGTGCAGGCGTCTTACTGGCGCGAGTTAGTGTTACAACCTTGCGACCGCCTTTTTAGACCGCCATGTTAGACCGCCATGTTAGACGGTGGGGGATGGGGGAGAGGAAAGACGCCTGCCCGAAAAGCCCGTTAAAATGCGAAACACCTCCTGATTAGTTGCGTTTCACTGTATTGCCGGAAATGAGCGGGTAACCAATCAAAATAAGGTTTTCTCGACACCGGAAGTCTCACAAGGGTACACACCACGAGAAGTTTGTGCCAAGCCGCAGGATGTCTTGCATTCTCACCGAGGTACGTGTTGCGCTAGCGACTTCAGACGTACAGAGTATTTTAGAAATACCGGCAACTGATGAGATCCACATGGAGGATCGAAACCATGGTCTTGCCTGAACTAAGCCGAACAATGGCATATAAAACACGCAAAACAGTTAACGGGACTTGCGCGTAAACAGCTACACTTGAATCATGTGGTGCCAGAACAACCAAAGGAGGAATAAACCTATACATCGAGCAAGAGAAACATAAGCTCGATCAGATAACTGCAAGAAACATAAGAATGTGTCTAGACAAACGTATAGCTTTCTCAAAGTAAAGCTACAGCGTCTCCGAAGGAAATCGTACGAGAACAAATATGATATCCGTGATAAGGATCTACCTACTGTGTTTGTAAACAGTTCTAGTCACGGCCGGGCCCGGTGTCACAATATAGAATGCAAGTAAGCAACATGTTCACGGTAAATTTCATATTTTGTCCCTCAAAAGCAAATTCATGGAGACTTAAAAGCATATCTTGCAATAGAAATGAGCCTAAACAATGCATAAACACATGGCAAATTACAGAGGTGTCAAACTCAACGAGTCGACATGCAGATAACAGCGCAAACCATGCAGACCTTTGAATTATAAAAATTTGCCATAGCACGATCTAACGGCTCAACTCCGCCTAAAATTCCTCCTTATTACACAACACGAAGTGCCCTTCATGAACACGAGTGAAGCGACAAGAAAGGTCGAGTGACCGAACAGAGAACGGCAAATGTGCAAATGTCACGAACCGTAGAAGTCGTGTAGGCTAGTTAACCCCATTTTACGTAAATATTAAGCTTTTCCCAAAGCCAGTGGGTAGCACTGCCAACAGATCTTTTCCGGATACCAGTGCGGAAATTGCGTCTTTTTGCTCCGTTCGTAATTCGCGAGACATTCCAAGTTCACAGAAACGCTTGAGAGATTCCTCGAGAGCAGAATCGAAACTAACAACATCACTTTCGACAGAGTTTGCCATGTTTCTTACCCGCACGAACGAAACGAAACTGACTGACAGAGAATTGACAGGCAGGGTCAAGCCGCACCAATCAGAAACTCCGTTCGTGGGTGAACGGAGTTTCCTAAAAGAACAATGACCTCGGGCAGGCGAGATTTTCTTCGCTCCACCCCTCCCCTATCCTTCCTCTTGCCTATCATTCACCCCCTTGGTAAAACTTTCTTTCTCTCCCCAGTCTTCCACTGCATGAAAAATTCAAGATGGCGGCTAAACTTTTTACGATGTGAGCGCTCGCTCGAAAAAATCTCGCCTGCTCTGCAGGCTATGTTTATGTTTTTCACCGTGGAAAAAAAAAAAAGTACGCCCATATTTAGCAAAGTTTAGATTGTATGCAAATGTACATGTTGCACGTTGAGCTTGACGGTACAGAGAATGTAGCAACAAAAAGGTAAAGTTATACAGATCGTTACAAGTTATTAATCGCGTTACTGGACAGGAAAATACAATTTTCAACAATCATTTTGCGCGTGCTTGCATGCTAGTGTACATTGTAGGTAAAGCCCTGGTACGGTAGTGTAAATATCTTCGTTGAGTTTTTGCGTCAAACAATGAATTGCGTCAAACAATGAATTTCCATTTACTATTTTTTCAAAGATCAATTGACTTCTATCGGTTCATGGATTACATCACTTGATCAAGAGTGTTATATAGGAGGAATCTCCATAATGACATTTTGCCGTGCTTTTTAATAGCTGTGTCTGACCAAAATGTAATTTTTTCGAAGATGATGCACTGTTGCCTTGTAACATTGCTTTTAGCCTTCTTTTCAAAATGGAAAAATGTTCATTTACACAAGCTGAAAAACATGAAATGACTTCACACTGTTGCTGTGTCAATTTTATATCAGCTTCTATAACATTATTTTCATTGACCGGGTTTTGAAACGTTTTAGAACGAATCAAGACGAGTTTTGAACTTTTGGTATGGTACTATGACGGGCATTAGTAAAAAAAAGTTATTTCCGATTTTCCGACCTGGTTATCCCCATAAATATTGAACCGTCCCTTTCAAATTCAGCGCAAAAAGGAAGATGAAAAATACGCAGAAAAGGAAAATAACTCGAAATTACCATCTGCTAACGAAAATTGAATCTGGAAAATGTCGTCGCGTGACAGCGGCCCTTGACGTCATTTGTCTAAACAGCGGCGGAATCCAAACGAATGCACAAATAGGAAAACAATTTTTCCCGGCCAGAAAACGTTTAGTGGAACAATGTTATGTTATTTTTCACAAATGATGGTCACTCAAAAAGAAAAACTTCCCCAACCGCCACACCGTTTTGGCCACAGCGTAGTCTGAGTTATGGGGTCACGATCGGTCATGACTGGATCCCTAGCCGCTGACCGCCCGAAGGACATTGCAGACTCGTTTTCCCACGTTCTCGCGACTTGACGTGACAAATGACGTCAAGGGCCGCTGTCACACGACGACATTTTCCAGATTCAACTTTCGTTAGCAGATGGTAATTTCGAGTTATTTTCTTTTTCTGCGTATTTTTCATCTTCCTTTCTCTTTCAATTCTACATCCTTCTACTCAGGATGGTCTTTGAATGCCTAGCAAGGTTTAAAGTGGCGTTTACCACGCTATCCACGGCCGTATTGGCAAAAGAGAAGTGTTTCGCCGAAGTAGCAGGATAACGGTAAACACGGTAACTTTGAACGCTTTGTACAAGGCCAATATACTTTGGCCGAAAAATGTTTTTCCAGAAACGTGATGTGTATCCCTCCAATGTCTGATTCATCACTGTGATTGCTTTCAAAAGCGTTGAACTTTTGAGAAATAATTATTTTAAAATCAGCTCCAACGCTCCATCTAATTTAGTATGCAATATTTGAAACTTTATTTTTTAATCGCTTCGGCAGTTTTTTGATGTTTATCGAATGATCTTGCATTAAAAGGCCTTTTTCTTCAACACTGTGTAGTTTTCTCATTATTTTGCGTTGCGAGAGTAATTTCTGAACAGTTTTTTGCGGGGGCTTATTTT
>NW_028301552.1:6285000-6335000 GCF_042242905.1 Orbicella faveolata | reverse complement strand
ACAGAAGCAATAAGAAACTATCAAAAACAGGGTTTGGTTATGATTAAGCATTGTTTGGGAAACTCTCAAATTAACTCGATACCGGAGTAAAGAGTTTTCTTTCATAACTTTTCTTTACAGAACAAACGCAAAAGCTTACGCGTTCAAGTAGCGCGAGCACATATCATTATTCTTTCATGGCGCGAAATTGTAGTCTTGTTTTCGACCCTGAAAAACTCACCTTTTCCATCAGCTCAGAGCATAAAACTACATATAAGCCCTGGATCTAATTCCTTGCTTTATTCCCTGCCATCGCTGTGAGAAATCTGCAGGAGAATCTTGCAACTCTTACCATTTGGTCACGCAACGTGACAAATATCCACGCGTGAACCCTCGACACGTGCGTGGATCCGCGCGGATATATGACGTCAGGATGGCGTAATTTGTTCTAAAAATAGAAAAATTGTCCCATATCATAGGTGCGCGCGGATCCCAAGACTTACGGTCTCCGTCCCCGATTATGACTCCTGATGTTAGCTTATTGATTATCCATTGATTTTGCATTGACTAGTCATTTGTTACCTCTGTAATTTTGACTCTGCCGGACAAAATTGTACGATCTCCAGAGATTGGTGCTTGTAGCATTGTGAAAGAAATCGAGACACCCTTTACCATGTGCAATAGAAGAAACATTGTTTATTACTAAAAAGTATTTTTTTACGGCGATAACAACTGCATAGTACTTGGTAGTAATTGATTGTAAATACCGTATCAATAAACTGATAAACTGCAATCAGCATAAAATGAATCTGTAGTTTTAACCTGAATATAGAACACTCTTGGTCAAGAAGAAAATTACTTAGCCGTACCAACTGCTTAAACTTTGTTTCATAATAAAAGCTACATTTTCTTATGCATGCCATCTCTGAGAAAAGTCTCTCACTTTTGCGGATTTTGTATGCTTGGAGCGTGGTATTATCCACGGAAAACTGTGTAATTCGTTTGATTTACAAGCTAAACCAAGACCTATTTTCGTATTGTTTTTGGAAAGTTCCACGCGCATAGTAAATGGTATTTTAGTATCTGAGAAGCGGCGTGGCCCACTGGTTTTGGTTCTGTGAATTGAGGGGTTCAGAACCATATCGGGCTAACCCACCAAAATTTCATATTCGATGTTGTTGTTGTTTTCGATCTAAATTTGGACCATCTTTTTGGTGGGAAAGTGGTCTAACCCTGAAAGGAAATGGGAGATTCTTTGGTCCCCTCTGAACATTGGACCACACTGACTTTCGTCACAGCTCTTTGTGGAACAATGGGCTAACCCTTATACTGCTGACCATTTGCCCGTTGGCCCGTTGGCTCAGACTTAGGCAGTACCATGTGCTATCAACAAAATGGCGGACAGAAGTGAGCAATCATCGAGCAGCAGTTCCCGTAAGAGAAAACGAAATCCTGAAGAGTGGAAGAAAAACAAACGGAAAAGTCTTCGCAACAGAGGTAAGGAATATGAAACAGTATCAAAGTCAGGCGAGAAACGTACATTACCAGCAAAACAACTGGGTAAAGACTGTCGCTGCCCGCTGAAATGCTTTGAAAGAATAACACAAGAACGGCGTGAAAATGTTTTCGAACTTTTTGGGGAGCTTGGAGATTGGACTGCACAGAATGCCTTCTTATGTGGAAGTGTGCAAGTCACGTCTGTAAATCGAAGGTATGCAAAGAAAGGCGAGACTTCTTTGCAATCGCGAAGAAATTATTCTCGTCAATATTACATAAACGACAACGGAATGTCTACTCGAGTATGCAAAAAGGCTTTCTTGGCCATTTATGCTGTATTTAATGGCAGGTTTCTCGTACTCTATCGAAAATGCAAAGTGTGGGATCTCCACAAACAGATCAAAGGGGTAGACATGAGCCTAAAAACAAAACCCCCGAAGAGGATGTTCAGTTTGTGCGAGCTCACATTTAAAGCTTCCCAACTGAGTCAAGTCATTATTGTCGTAAAGAAGAAACTGTATGAAGTGGCTTTGACAGAACTGTGTCCGCTATTGTTATTAATTGTTTTCACTAAATCTTAAAGTGAACACTATAATACTGGTAAAGATAACTTATAACATGATGTAAATGATATTCCTATGAAAATAAACATGTTTTCACAAGAAAAACCTTCTCAATATTTTTTTTTTCAAAACTTAAATTAAAAGTGCTTTTTCTGTAAATTAAATTAAAGTGGTTTAGCCCGCTATGGTTCTGAACCCCTCAATTCTTCTACTCGCTAACTGGTTACCCTCCAATCCCTTAGGCTTCTTAACATGTTAACGTTTTTGCATGCAATATTACTTGCTTATTTATGCGCAGTGGACTTAATTAGTACAGCAGCGCTAAAGCGTGCATGAAGTCATTTTTCTTTTTGTTTTTAAATGTTATGTATATGCTGTCTGTAATTCCACGTTCTTTTTCGTCACCCTTATCATGGCGAGCGTGAAAAAACGTTATCAAAAGACAATGTCAACTGGATGAAGGGACGACCTCAATCTGAAAAAATTAAATAGAACGGCATTCATCATAAACAAGACGAGTCCGAGGATTGTTAACAACGTTAAAACCATGTTTTGGTTTATTACAATGTACAAAAGGTTTTTACAATATTGCGACTCTATTTCAGAGCGATACGCATAATAATGTAACTGAATCATCCAGCGGTCCAATTTTCGCATGAGATATACGTGTACACATAGCAACCCCGAAATCCTTGGAGATTTTTTTTGTATGGATTGACTTCCCCAATAACATAGCGTTTTCCGCCCGATGTGAATGAGTGCGAGAGTAAAACTAATTTCTTAAACATTTAAAATCAACTGGATGGCGAGCCGACTTCAGCCTGAAGAAACAAAGTGTCATCCACGACGAAGCACCTTGAAAAAAGTTTCTCGTGAAATATAAACGTCGAAAAATCCCGCCCTGTGCTCTCTTCACTCACTGGCCTTGCAAAGTGTTTTAGGGCATTGCTTGAACGGAACCAATGACTAACGTTTACCCGTTCAACTGAATCTTCATGTTGATCGATCAGTGTAAACTTCACTTTCTTTTCGAAGGGCCAGGGCAATATAGCGTCATATTCACCTTTCATGACGACGATAAACACCGACAGGTGAGTATTCCTACTGGATCCACAACCATTAGGATAAATTTTAACTTTTAACTTGTAACCATAAGTGCCAGTCAAAAATGGACCATATGCTACTGCTATGTTTTCTCCGGCCTTCGCCTGTCTCAGAACTTCACTAAAATTGTTAATCTTGCAAACAAACACTACTGGGAAATCGGGGGACTCAGTTTTTCCTGCATCCTCACATATTTTCTTTTCGACTTTGTCGACTTTCTCCATCAGTTTCTTATTTGTTTCTTGCATTCGACTTAACTCTACTTCTGTATTACTTAATCTTAATTCAGTGTTGTTTAATTTCAAATAAGCTAAATCAAGATGGAGCCTCGTGGAAAATTGAAGATGGGATTCCACTTGTCTTCGTTGAACCTGCAAGAAAATACTGATGAACGTCTTTACATGTCAATGTACCTGGTAAGCTAACAAAATAGTTTTAATCCGTAAACATCAAAAAAGTTTCCTAAACTGGAAGCTGGATGCCAAGATGAATGGTTCCTACGCATTCTATATACAAAGTTTATTTTTGTCTACTTAAACGCGCTGGCAAACCGAGCTAATGGACCACATAAACCGTGTAAAAATAAAGTTGCTTTACTTTTTTTAATATAAAAAGAAACTTAGCTATTCAAAATGCCTAAATTTGTAATGGTAATAGGACTGAGTGGAGTCCAATTCGGTCTGTAATCATACGAGGGATAACAAAATCGGACGACAGCGGGAGTCCGATTTGTTTATCACGAGTATGAATACAAATCAAATTGGACGACACGAAGTCTTATTACCAATTAATCATAAAAATTACAATTTCCGAGAAAAGGAGAATACCAAAGTATGAAAGAAAGGGAAAATTTGCATTTAAAAGACTGACAAAGGAGGCGTAAATTGTTTAATGTCTCTCTGAAATTGACTACAGTCAGAATGGATTTGCTGGTTGCTAAGTGATGAGCGAAAAATAAGTCTTATGTCAGTCAAAAACGCAACCGTGCATGAAAAACGCACAACTGCGCAGAACAACTTATCAGAATTTCGTAAAAATCAGCCCGAACGCTAAACAGGGCAGTTTTTCCTGCAAAGTACAATGTTTTTGAGCTGAGTCGATCGACAGCTCACTTCAAGCTGTAAACTAATCAGAGTCAATTATACAATAATGATTCTTCGTTTCCTTAGCTTTTCGGGACGGGGACTTTCTCTTAAGTTGTTGGTGTTAAAGAGCGTTTTCCATTTACCAAAAAATTCCGGAAATTCCGGTCGGGAGGTAAATGGAACACGACTTTTTGGTTCGTTCCACTGGAAATTTTCCAGAATAAACGGAATTCCTGAAAAGATAGTCCCGTTTTCCCGGTGGAAACTTCCCAATGGAAAATTTGTGTTCCATTTGCAGATTTCTCGTCTTTATCACCAGTTCTATGCCTTTCGCGGTCTTTTAAGCGGCCAGGCCTCCCTTGGCTCCCTCGTGTTTCAACAAAAATGGCGGCTGATCAGGGTCAGTTTTCTGAAAGCAAACAAACTTTCAGGGCTACTACGAGTGCTCTGCCTGCCACGTTCTAGCGCCAGATCTAGAAAATTTATTGCCTTTTTTGCACTCTCCCTGTAGCTTGGACGACTCTACACAGACCTTCCATTGTGCCTCGTCATTCGAGAATGACTTTTAAACTCATCGAGTGAATATAATAATAATAATAATAATAATAATAATAAAATATTTATATAGCGCCAATATCCTAAAAGTTCAAAAGCGCTTTACAGTTAGAAATATTAAAAACATTTAAGACAAATAAAGTAAAAATAAAAAAATGTCGCTAAAAAGTTATAAAAATGCTTTCTTAAAAAGGAACGTTTTTAGTTTATGTTTAAAAAGGGACACTGAGGAGCTGTTCTTGATGTCAGACGGAAGAGTGTTCCAAAGTGTAGGAGCTGCTACAGAGAAAGATCTTGCGCCATATGTTTATGATATGAATATCCTGGCAACGCGTGTTCAAAATAGCCTTCAGTTCGTTGCAAATTCCATCTCATGAACGTCGAGGTCGCTGAAAAGATATCTACTGCATCATCTTCTGAATTAATCAAATTTTCTTCCTCTATAGAGACTTCTAATATTTCGCACAAAAACAACATCTGATGGGCCTCGTTGGCCTCCATTTTGAATATTCGCGGGAGATTCAGAGAAGCGACAGAGAGGGGCCTGTGAACGAATGGGACTTGTGACAAATGGAACGCTCTTTTCTCAAACGGAAATTCCCGATAGAAATTTTCCGAAATTTTTTGTAAATGGAAAACGCCCAAACACACAGCTGTTAAAAATTTGAAATGGCGCCGAGAGATTCTGTTTAGTGGCCATGCTGTACATGGACGACGGCATACCGGTCAATGCTGCCACATTCGCTGATGAAGAAACTTGGTTTGAACTGATTGGAACTGCTGGTTGAACATTCTCCTTCATGCATGCAGCTGATGGATTTGCTGAAGCTGCAGGCACCGAACTGTGCGAAGGGAAACGACTTGTTGATGAAGCAGATGTTGAAGAAATCGCAGGTGTCGAGCTGGATTGGGCTGGCACGTATCCGCTAGCGATGTGAGATAATTCTCGTCTTTCACTGACAGTTATTTCGTCATAATCATCCAATTAGGATTCCCGAGCATGTCCTGTGATCTGGATAATCTTGTGACGAGGTTGACCAGCATTCTTAAGCTTGGCAACGACTCGGACGGTTTTTCGCGTTGAGTGATTTGTGATCTTCTTGTTGGACTCGGGGAGCAAACAGCGGGCTACAGACTTCATTATTTGCCCAATTCTGTGCTGTCCCACTCTTGTTTTCGAGTACCAAGTATTACTTGTTGGTCTGGGAATTATCGTCAGGTACAACGGACCGAATTTCTTCAGGACGTCAGGTCGGTGCTTCAGTACTGTCCAATAACAAACTGTCCGATAACAACTTAACAAGTGAATTAGTGGAAAATAGGAGTTTTTTAAACCAATCACAATCGAGGAAATTGTAATTTTTATGACTACGTCGCTTATACGTTCCCAATTCAGCTCGGAATAAATTTTAACAGCCAGAAGCTCAATGCCCATGAAATGCTTTTATGAAATTACCCATGTACACACCTTTGTTTTGCAGCCCATCTGTTCATAAGGACAAGGCATTATGGTCAAAGGACAAACGTCTTCGATATGATTTGGAATCTGAAAGAAATAGATCATGCAAATAATACCCGGCCAACAACGAGGGTCCCAATGCAGCTTACCGTCAACCGTTAAATGGCCAAAAAAGTAACCGTTAATCGTCAAAAATGCAATATTGTTACCGTCAATCGTCAAATGAGCAAGTCAATATAGCAGCTGTCAAATGTCCCAGTTGTCGTTAATTAAGAACTAAACGATTGCAGCCCTCCATTTTATCGTATTTCTATTCGATCGTTGAACGCGTGGATATAGTCGCGAGAGAACTGGACGCCGGCGTCAAACGGGAGACTTGACTGGATTATTCAAATATGAGCAAAATTGTATTTTTTTTATGAGAAACTACAGCCAAATTTGCGCTTTAATTTTGTGTTAAACGTCATTCTGAAAAAGTAACCGCCAACCGTCAAGCGACCTAAGTTTTTAACCGTCAACCGAAATCAAAACGGCTTATTTTTTAACCGTCAGCCGTCAAAGGAGCCCCCATTGAGACCCTCAGCAACGTCATATCAGTGCTCTCTTTGAAATATCGCAGCGAGCATGCTAGTGGGGTTATGAATTAAATATGTAAAATCAAGGCGGTTGGTGGGTGGCCATACACAAGCGCTTTTTCCATCTAAACAAACTGACCATACCTGATATTCGACCTGATGATTTAGTTACTATCTATTCATCTGACTGATAAACTGACTTGATCATTGGCAACAAATAGTAATTCCTAACGACGTTTGTCATTCATAAAAAACAAAACAAAAAAACAATGAAGACAATACCTTTTTCTGTATATAACTTATTGCATACATTTTTAGCCGGCCATATACGAGGGTCTTGAATTGGGGGGGGGGGGGGGGGTGGGTGGTGCAAATATCAGTAAACAGTTAAAATTTTGCCTATTTGTCATTAGTCTCCTTCACAGCCGTTTTTGGGAATGTGACGCAACGCTCCGTGGCGTCCCAAAAAACGGCTGCTTAGGAGACTAATTTATCAGTTGGCCATTTGTCATTTGTCACCTAATAACTACTTAATAACCGAGAGTGAGGTCGTTACGGGAAAATCTCAAACTGAGGTCTTGCCGTATTGACCGAGCGACAGCGAGGTCAATACGGTAGGCCGAGGTTTGAGATTTTCCCGTAACGACCGAACGGTCGAGGTTATTAAGTTGTTTATTATACACCGAATGCAAATATGGCGGACCACTCGGTCGTCGCCCGGGACGAGTCGCATGAAAGCGAGGCTAGTCAGTCTTTGATGTTTTGTTTTGACGATGCTTTCCCAGAAAAGTCTTGCTTCCTCGTCGATTCGGTCCGTTTTGTTTCGCCCTCCCTACGCGTTTTTGTGCTCCTGAATGCCACCAGAAGGGAGTGAAATCTTCCACAGCAGAGAAAGTGTTTTTTTTTTTTTTTCAGTTTCCCTGTTCTCCTCTGAGAGTAAAACAGACGAAGGAAAGAAGTTCACGATCGCCGAAGGAACTGTTTAAGTTTGTTCGTTACATTTCAGGCTGAAAGATCTTAGAAAATGAGTAAGCGATCGCAATTTAGCTCCAAGTCGTTGTTATTTGGCTCAGTGATTTCACTGGTTTCAACGACGGGGCAGTTTAAGTTCATTCGCTTGGTTATTACACTGTAGTATTTGTTTCGTGCGATTCCGTGCGAGTGGACGCGGACGTAAACAACTTCCTCTTTTGAGACAGGATGTCTTTCAAGAGAAGTTTTTCTATACCTTGGGGAAGGTACTGGTCATGCAAATCGTGTCGGAACACCACCAGACACCACACAAGCTCGTCATTTAAAGAGTGTTTTGAGATCATCTAACCTGAAATGTAGCAAACAAAGTTTATAGTTCCCGCGGCGATCGTGAACTCCTTTCCTTCGTCTCAACGAATTTCATTGATCGACTATTTTCCCTTAGAGGTGAACGGTGGAAGATTTCTATCCCTTCTCGTGGCATTCAAAAACACAGCAACTCGTAGGCACAGCGAAATAAAACAGATCAGATCGACGACGAAGTAAGACTCTTCTGTGGAAACATAGTCAAAACAAAATATCAAAGCCTGACTAGCCTCGCTTTCATGCAGCTCGTCCCGGGTGGCAACCGAGTGGTCCGCCATATTTGCATTCGGTGTATATGGCTCACGAATTGAAGAAAAAAAAAATTATTCGAGCGGAAGTCGTCAATTTACATCCGGCGATGCGCGCGTTTACCGATTCATTCATCGTCTCAAACCCAGGGCAAAGCTACACAGTCAGTGAACTTCACTACTGTAATTCTTTACGGGAAAAATGATTGTCACAGCCCTCAAAAAGGTATTTTAGTATCGTGGAGCCGCAACTTGATGACGGAGTTTTTCCAACTTTTGTGGCGAGACGCAACGCATATAGAAAAGACAGAAAGTGCTTCAAAATGGTCCAAACCAACGGTCTTTCGGTGAAAGAAAATACTAATGTTTCAGAATGCACTGCTCAGAATAACTCGATCTTCGCATTCGCTTTCGACAACATATCTTGGCCTTCTTAATTCTGGGACTTATGAATGAACTTTTCAAGCCTTGTGAGCGTCTAAAGCTTCCTGCAGGTATCAGAAATACTGCTACCGACAGAAACCGCCCGATTGTTTACATCTGATGATCCTGGAAGCTGATTTTCACTCTCTTGTGTTGAAGCGAGGGAATCTATTTGATGAGAACTGAAATGGAGTTCAATATTTCGGTAATTATTGTGACTAAGATGATAACTTATAAGTTTCTTCGTGGTTTTCCGCTCAGGATACGTGACACATTTGCCGATGGTGTTTTTCACTTAGCGATTTTAGCTTTACTCAACACTCGGCAAACTTTGATTGCTTTTCACTAGTGCTCGCCAAGGTTACCGGTAAGTCAAAAACGACTTCTATATAAATTTTAGTAAGGAAAAATCCCTAAACTTTTAGCTACTCGGAATTAAATTTACCTCTCTTACTGTTTTTAATCGGCTTTCATCGTTTCAATCCGCTTGAATTTTCCGAGCCGGGCTCTTCCTAATTTGCATAATCCGTAATCGGCCCGTGGGCATTACGGGAGAATAGTGCCCTACAATTCAGTGACAGTTAACCAATCAGAGCGCGCGTTATATCGCCTACAAACACAAGCCATATAATAAATGGTTATTAATCATTAGTATATTCTCAGCTCCGACTATTGCATTTCTAGCTCTCTGATTGGCTCAAAAACTCCGACTATGAGCCATTAGTCGGAGTTTTACCTTATATGGAAAACAGTGCGCCAAGTTTAAAAATTTTCCGCTCTGTAAAATTGTTGAAATAAAAATCGGCGGCAAAAACCCGATTAAGAATATACTAAAACAATTATTCCATTCGACCTTGTTGGATATGAAGTGATCATAACCAACTCGCGCTACGCGCTCGTTGGTTATTTATCACTTCATATCCAACGCGGTTTCATGGAATAATTGTTAATTAGCTGAAGACCTGAAACCTCTCCTCGGGTACTTTCCTTTCATCCAAAAATTCCGACAATTTCGAAACGGTGACAGTTGGCACGGAAATTTTGTGGGAAAGTTTCTAGAAATTTCACACGAAAATTTCTCAATTCTTATTGAATTTGTTTCCATATTTCGCACTGTTATAAAATACCGTTACGTAATTGACTTCCCATACAGTCCATACCAACTCTTATATTAAAGCTTTGTTACGCAAGTACGCATGCAACAGAGTATAAAAATGTTTACGGCTCCCCAGGAGATTAGGAGACCTGTGTGACGCTTTACCGGTTCATATTTACTAAAATCATACTTTGTTGCTAAGTCATTGAAGCCTTAACCGTCCACGAATCACTTTTGATGGGTATCCGGCTTCTATGACGTTCGGTTCCAGACCATAGAAACCAACGATCGCGTTAAAAATAAAAGCAGACATTTCGACTCTTTCTGTGGCCTGAAAAGTGTGGCCTTCAATTAAAGATTACCTAACAGATAGTATGATTGTCAAATTGTAAATAAATGTTCTAGTATAAAACTCAGTGCGTTGGTTTGGGCCTCAAAATAATGTAAGAAGCATGAATATTAGACCACAATAGTTAAACTAATAATTTTCCAATGAATTTCAAACGAATATCAAGAGCTAAAATCTTTGGTGTGTTGTTAGCAAATCCGACTACAAATATCAGTTGTCAGTTAAATTTTCGGTTATTTTTCAATTGTAAGTTGTTAATTTTAATATATATATATATATATATATATATATTAACCATCTGTCAGTTTTCAGATAGCCCCATCCAGACACTCGTATACGTGCTGGATTTGGCCGTTCTCACTGACTCCATCCAATCAATTCCAAATTGGGACTGTTTGAGCTACAACACTCCAGTAACAGTAATATGTAAAACTTAAACAGTTAAGTTACATTAATGCATAAACATCAGCCATAAAAAGTTAAACGTCTTACCATTTCCCTGGGAATTGAAGCTCCACAATTGTTGGTACAAGTTACTGGGAACTTCCTGCACACTCCAATATGATCCTGCAAGGAAAGAGCCACGTACAACATTCTAAGAAAATGACGTGCCGTTCTATTCTATTTCATTCCATTTAGATTCGAGACATATTTTTATTCGTAATAAATAGCAATATACACGGATATTTGTTCGCGGACGTTATTTGTTGCTCAAAGTCTACAAAGCGTTTTCCTCGAGCTCACGCTTTCGGAAAACTGTTCGCTTCTCGGAGATAATGTCTAAGGACAAATATCCGAGCATATTTTCGCGCCAAATGGAGGCTATTCCGTTTATTCTCTTCATACAATTTTCGCAACACGTGCACGTGAGAATATCGCTCGGATATTTTCCAGTTTTAGCTGGGGCATATTCACTTACATGACGTGTTTAGACCAATCGTGCACGAGCGCAAATATTTGAAGGATTATAATAACCAACGTGCCCACAAGACCAGTGAACAGATATCATCGATATATTAAAATTCCTCTTGGCGCCAAGGTTTAGGGGAACAAAAGAAAGAAACGGCATCGTGGTTAATGAATGATTGTATGATTCCTTGTGTTTCATTCCGCTACGTCTCGGCGCAAAGTTAAAATTGTGATATATCGAAATTGACCTATAATCTTGTTAATTTGCAAATTCAATCATCCCGCCTTTGACCCACTGTACGGAACAAGACGCGCACGTCTACCTACCCTCTACGGTCTTCATATAACAAGATCAATGTAAAAAGGATATTCCATTCGAAGCCAGCCTTGAAAATTGGACAATCGGTCCACAAATGAGATCGCCACATATACGCAGGAGAATGTAAGAGAAAAAGGTTTAGTGATATCATTATCAAAATTCCAATTATTTTGTTGAGAAATCAAATTTTACCTTCATCTTACACTCTGGGTGTGGCTCACTGCAGTGATCACATTCAAGGATTCTCCACGGGCACGTTATGGTCACGTGTTCCTCGAGATGTTTCCTTTGCAATGTAACGTGACAGTTTTCGTTGGTACAGGAGACAACTTTGAAAAGACAAGATGCCAAGTGAATCTGTTGCACAAAAAAGATATGCGATTCAGCTGCTTCGGTTTATTTCAAGACCAGAGCACGTCACTTTCAAAATATATGAGTAAGTGAAACGCTTCTGAAATGTCAGTTACGATGGCTTGCTACGGTTTTGATGAAGAGCCTTATTCTTTTGAAAAATACGATTTGCCACAGTCTTTTACCATTAGATGTGATACATTATATGTGATACAACCTTAAGAGATAACCAAAATTACCTAAGGAGAGACTGGGCGCTAGTAGGTGTAATGAGTTCAGGTTTTTCTCAAATTTGCCTGATGACTCCACCTCAACATTTCAGTAATTAGAAATTGGCTATGATTAAACATTCATGGAAAGTAAACTAAAGCATCTGTAAGACAGGTTTTACGCAAACCATGAAAATGTGAAATTTCGCCTATTTCAAATATAGCTCAAAATCTGTCTCACAGAATTTTTTTTTACAGTTTCGACTCCAAATGCAATTCAAATCCACTTTGAAAATTTAATCATGGGTTGTACGACGGTTCTCGAGCAATCTTCGATCAAATACAAGTTTTAAAACCTTGTGGGGGAATTAGACTGTGCATGCCTTTTATGTAAGCGCGCGATCAATTGAGGCCATGTATTGTCTACGAGAAAGCCAGCGTGAATTAGAGCTCTTTTACCAGTTGTCTATCTACCCTTTTTGCAATATTTATCGGTCCTAGACTTTTACACATGTCTAACGCATTTCGACAGATAAAATTGGTTTCGCTTCTATTAAGGTTACTTGGGTCATTTTGAAAAATAAGGAAAGAATATTTTTTTGACAGATTTCCTAAGAATTCGTCTTTACATACAGAACAGCAAACGAATTTATAAAGATCTTTAAACTCCATGGTAAATAACAACACAAAAATCACTTATATTTTTAATAACAACATCGTCGCAGCAGCTCTGTTAGCGTCTCTGACAGCTCTCTGGTTTGGCCAAATGCAGTCTAAGTAGCTTTTTCACACAACCATAATTTAATTACGTGTTGAATTAGCCTGCCACTTTCACGACCACGCGTTTTTAAAATTTAAAAGAGTTGTTTTCATCTTTGTTGGAGACTCCTTCGGTGCTTGTTAATTTTTTCCCTGTCACCTTCCCAGTAATGAGTCAAGCATTTGCGTCTCTCACACTTGATTAGCGCTCACTACGCTGTCTGCTGGTACATGTTTACAGTTGGATTTCAGTATAATTTTCAACGGATAACAGTAAGTGTTTCCGCTTGAAACGGTTAACAGTTAATGGTTAGCGATATGCTGGTATTCTGGTATTCCTGGGTTTCGTACAGACTCATTAAACATGATTTGGTTTATTTTAGTCGCGCACTTGGTAGCTAGTTGATTACGTCAATGTCAACCTTAGCGTGCGCGTATAGTGTACACCATGCCTGGCATGACGCGCAGACCGTGTGCGCACCAGCAAAAGAGGGCACTGTCCTTTAGGAATTGATCAGTTTCGAGAAGACCAAAACTGCTGAATAACAAGACGAAGAACTAATCTTTGCAACATTAGACTTCATTTAAAGTAAACTATCAACCAATACTTGTAGAAAAGTGTTACCCTTCGAACAGAGTCAGATCGAACCGACTCGATCTGCTAGCAGGGTAAGAAAGAGCTGATGCGTAAGCTGAAACAATCACGTTTTATTTTTTTAGCATAATCAAATTACGTTGAGAAAGAGCGCTACAGAAATTAATTGTTATTGTTTTAATTCTTATTTATATTCTCGGCAGTATTTGCAAACATTTACTGTACAGATGCTTCTCAATGCAAACTTAATAATTCAACAAGTTTAAACAAAGGAAATCATGAACGTGACTGTTTTTGGATCTCTGATCCTAATTAGGCTCGATTACCAGCCGCTGTTCGGGAAAAGAGCGCGTTCGGGCAGGAACTTAGACCGCACTCGAGAAAGCGACGGAAATCGAGCCTAATCCTAATTAGCATAGATTTATACGATTTTCTTTCTCTGTTTACTCGATTGTTTTTAGTTTAGCTTGAAAAGATATACCAAACACTGAAGACCGTGTTTTACGATAATTGCAGAAATTCTCGCGCCCTCATGATCATTGGCAAATTTTCATTGTCACACGAAACAGGTGAATTTATCATTTATGCGATGCGTCAACGAGCGAGAGCGGACAATTTCACAATTTGTTATCGTAAAAAACAATTGACGTCAGTTTTTCATGCGTCTGTCCTGTTATTGACAATGAATTTCGTCATAACATTGTCAAGGTAGTCTGCTGATCCACTATCACCTCTACAGACGCATGAAAAACTGACGTCAATTTGTTAATTCGACCACATTTCCAAACGTTTGAAAAGGTTTGTCAAAAATACTCTCTACGCCTCGTTTTTAACCATGGAAATTATTATTTTCCAAGTTGTAGTGGTGGAATGATTTCACTCCATCACTCCTTCACTTCCCGTTAGACATTTGCAAACTAAAGGGATGCTCGTCGGAAAATATGGATTTAACTCCCACGGGAGACTAATGCGGACGTTGCTTGAGCTTCATTGAACCCCTAAATAAAAGATACCACTTAAAACGGAGGAGCATCGATCACTTGCCACTGTCCAAGAAAGGATCCCGCGTGCACTTGTAGACCCGACTCGCTTACTCGAAAGATCAGCAGAAATCAAGCCTGGAAACAGAAGTTAAATGAGAGCGTTTCTTTTATTATTATTTCCTCGAGTCCACCCGGCCCTAAAGGATACTTTGACAGCTAGAAATGGTGACGTTTCGTCATCAGCACCCTAAGTGAGACCACAATCCTTGATTTGTACCCGAGACGACGAGCATCCTCGACCTTTTCATATAGGATTCCCCCCCCCCCCCCCCCCAAAACCGGGTTTCGAACATCAGCCGTCTAAGGCCGTTTAATAGTCGCTTGCAGCGTGTCAAGATAGTTATTTTCGAGAGGTAGAACGATTTTTGCATTGTAAAGAAAATACTTTGGTTCTCCCTTAGCGATTCGATTCAGGGAGAGTCTTCGTTGTTTTTCCTTCACAAACCTATGTGATATTGTGAGTTCGAAAGCAATCGATGTAAACGAATGATTAGAGGCTCCAGACGATTTTTTTAACACAAGAAACGGAAAGACAAAGGCTATCTTTCGGTAAACGGTTTCTTGACAGTAAAAGAAAAAACAATGAAGAAGAAAAGGAAAAATAATCAGTAGTCACCGCTAAAATTCAAACTCTCGTTGTCTCGCATGGTGAGCCGGCGCTTATCACACGGCGCTAATTGCCCATCAGTTACCGCATGGGCCAAAGTATTAATAAGTTATTTACGAACCGCAGCTCAAGTGTTTAGCTCACTCTATACCTCACTTTTGGCCAAGCAAAATGATCTTGCCGTTTTTGACTACAGCACAACGAAGTCATGTACAGTTACATGTAATGTAAAACGTGTCGGCAGGCCTGAGTAACAAACGTTTCTTAACGTTGAACTTTTTCATTTTGCAAATATCAAAACACACCCCTGAATGGAAAAAGACTTTATGGGCTTGTTCGAAAGCTAAACTGCCCTCACATCACAAGTGGTTCCTTCATAAGCAATGCCTCGTAACACCCTACATAATTTATTTTCCAAATTCAGTGGCTCACAGCCACTTTGATTTCAACTCTCTTCACTGGCTCTAATTAGGTCTTCCGTGTTTGATAAATTACGTCTTTAGTCTCTGTTATTTGGCGATCTTGGTCAACTCGAAACTAGACTAAAGAGCTATTTAATGCAAGATCCTGTTTACCTCTTTGCTTCTCAGTTCACCAGTCCATGCACATCCTTCACTTGGACATTTGATGGCAAAAGAAAGAATTTTCCTTTCTGTTGCTTTGTCAGGGAAAACATCCTTAAAAATAAGAGTGAACATAATCATACTCTACTCCAGCACTAACGACTTGTTAGTAAAAGTAACAACAGGTAACTTGTAGTACTATAAACCCGGGGGAGGGGGGTACTCCCTTATATGGGCTATATAGGTATGAGCGTGAGCGGCCCGAAAGGGTATGGTTTTTCAGCTGTTTTGGTCATAAATAGGGTATCGATTTTAGCTGATTTTGGCCATTTTGGTCATGAATAGGGTATGGTTTTTGCACTCTAGCCTTGATATGGGTATGTTTTTAAAAAGAAGCCACTTTTTCGTCATTATCGAAAAGAAAATCAACAAAAGCCCTTCACAAATTATGTTTACGGTAATTTAACATTGGTCTGAACTAGCGAACTTATTATAACGCAGGTCTGAAACAGGGCTTTGATTTAAAGGTTAGGTCATAAATAGGGTTTTTCATTTTTGGTGAGGTCATAAATAGGGTAGGGAATATCGCAGATTGTGGTCATAAGTAGGGTAAGGGTTTTGGGAAGCGGGCCGCACACCCTCACCCTATTTTTCTGGGAGTACCCCCCTCCGGGGGCTATAAATGAGAAGAAAAAGAACAAGTCAAGCTTTAGTCTAGCCTAATTCTCAGACGTCCGAGGTCGTTCGCGGCCTCTATCTCCCTCTCCCGTCTGATATACTCTGTGCGAGGTCGTGTTCATGACGTCAGAGCCATTGTCAATTTCCACCAATCAGAGCGGATGTACCACATCCTGAGAAGTGTGGAATGTATGGAATGTAATTAAAAATGAAGGTTTCGAATTCGAGTCGGCTGTGCAAAGGCTTGCCAGGTTTTTGGCGTGGAAAAACTGTCCTCTGAACATTTCAAAGCCCTCAAAAACGTTTGTTTCTGGTATTGATGTCCTTCTCAACTTGCCAACGGGATTCGGAAAGTCGCTTGTGTTCCAGATGGCTCCTTTAGCTCACGACGCCACGATGGATTTGCAGGGAATCCCGGCCAGCGATAATTGTAATGTCCCCTCTAGTGAGCCTTATGGAAGATCAAACAAATTTCTTACGGAAATTTGGCACATCAGCTGGCTCGATGGGAGAAGATAAGGCTCTGAATTTGAAGATTGAGAAAGGAGAGTGCTCCGTGGTATTTCCGTCGCCGGAGTCCTTACTAGGAAATGGTCGGTTTGTTTTTTTTAGCAAAACAAACCATGATCGAATATTACGGGAATATTATTAAAAAAAAAAAAAAAACCCAAAAAGGGACGTCAATATAGAAATTGTCCACACCTGTACAAAAGGCTCTTCATCTAAATTGCTTTTGGACACTGTTTCCCTATTTGCTGCACCGAGTTTGTCCGGTGGAGGTGAGAAGAAATTCCTCCCAATGTTTGCACATGCTGGAAATGCCCGCACAACTACAGGAACACCTGAATTCCTTACTGCTGTATATCCAACCATCGAGACTGTAGGAGGTAACCCTGTCAGACTTGTAATCTCCGTTGCCGTTGCCGGCGAAGGAAACCTTGTTTGATCTTGAGGTGGATTTGTAGGAAATAGAGCTTTCTTCACTAGCTTCGCTTGCAGCGATCTCACGACAGATACTTCCGAATTTGATCTCGACTCAATCCCCGCTTTATGCGAGCCACGGCGTTTTTAGGCAACTCTGCCCTTAACTCGTCTTCGAGACTTTTGAGATTTCACATCATTGTTTTCGATCTTTTTCAACTTTGAGTGGCATTTTCTTTTGCAAACATATTGCAAGTCCTCGTTGGAAGTTTTTAATTCACCGCCTAGGCTTGCAGAGTTCCTCGCAAAGCGCCCTAAAGCGCTATTCTATCGTTTGTTTCGAGAAATTCAGCGCAAAACAAGCACTGAATCGAGTTCGTCTGAGATAAGACGGCTTTCTTCGGGGTAGAAGTTAAAAACAGAGTTAAGGAATATTCGCTTTGCCAAATCTGATCAAGGAAAAACCCGCGTGAAATAGATTTGTTGACTTTTCCACGCTTCATTTCTTACGCGCGTTGTGATTGGCTCTTGCTATACAGTAGGTGCTCTGATGTCATGAACACGACCTCCCACAGAGTATATCAGACGTGAGAGGGAGAGAGGGGCCGCGAACGACCTCGGACGTCTGAGAATCAGGCTACAATCTTGGACAGAATAAAATGGAACAATTATCCCCCATCTCCCCCAAAGCAATGATGAAGGCACGAAGGAGCAAAAGCGCGCCATTTTGGCATCATTGAAATGGGGGGAGGGGTGGTCCAGATGTTCCATTTATTTTGTCCAAGATTGTATCTTTAGTCGAACTACTGGGTGAGAAAACCAGAGGGGCACAGTAGCTAGATACATACTACTTTTGAAAACGATGAAGATGTCCCAGACTCCGGCCAAAACATGCGTCACTATGTCATAGTCCCGGGGAGGGGGGTGGGGGGGGGGGGGGTGAAGGGTTACTTCCACAAAAGTTAGGTAGGGGTGTGCGGCCCACTTCCCAAAACCCTTACGCTATTTATGACCAAAATCTGCGTTGTTTGCTACCCTATTTATGACCTGACCAAAAATTCGATAGCCTATTTATGACCGTTGCGGCTGACACAGTTGCTCCAAGCATAAGTTATGAAGGGCTTTTGCTGACGGTCTTATTGACAATGATGAAAAAGTAGCTTCTTCTAAGAAACGTACCCAATTCAAGAGAAGAGTGTGAAAACCATGCCCTATTTATAACCAAAATGGCCAAAATCGATACCCTATTTATGACCAAAACGTCCGAAAAACCCTACCCTTTGGGGCCGCACATAACTATATAGCCCATATAAGGTAGAACCCCCCCGGGGGGTCATAGTTTTCCTTTTCTACAACCTAGGCACATAACTTTTGGAAAGTTCTTTGTTGTTCCCAATATAAACGGAAAAATAATTAGAAGCTCCCACAAGATAGATATCAAGATAGATAAAAAAACAAAAGATATCAACTGAGAAATAATGGCAAAAGTCCATTACAGACATGTAGCGACTAGAACTTTCTTTTCACGTTTCTCCGTGACCCCAGGGAATTATGCAACCCACTCTGTAGTACTTAAGCGTTCCTCATTATGCGTAGTTTTGTGTTTCATTTTCCCCAGTTCTTCTTAGCACTGAAAGTTCGATCTGCTGGTTTCTACCGCGTCTTCCTCAGCTGTCTCACTGTTGTGAGTCCTGAAGTACAAATTCTAGAATTCGAGTCGCCACAGTTTTGTAAGTTTAGTTGCTCCTTTGTCAGGTTTTTGTGACGTTATATTTTGTACTTAAATAATTTGTCTCGTTTATTTTTCAGTTGAATCACACACACACATCACACACCCACGATCACTTTTGTTTCTCTCGTGTTTGCGCCCAGTATGATTAAACTCGTGCATTCAAACTCTGACGTCTGTAGCGCTTACTAGACCTACAAGACATGTCTACCTCTAACCGTGTAGTACATTCTTGTAGTTCAATGTAAGTTGATTCTTTTATCGTCTAAAACGCTTTTCTACAAACAGCATAGGCTCGATTACCAGCCGCTGTTCGGGAAAAGAGCCCGCGCTCCTCCCCCGAACTCACGGCTGGACTCGTGGACTTGGCATTGTTAATTTCAACCAATAAGAAATCTGCCTGCCTGAATCGAGCAGGCTGCATAAATTAGCTTTCTCGCAGTAGCAAAGGAGCTGTTCGATATGAAGTGCGATCGCATTAGTGGGATATTTAACCAAATACCGTCAACTGATGAAATCTTGCCTGATCTAAACCATAGTAGCATATACAACACGAAAAATAGTCAACAGACTTATACGTTAGAATCTATATTTGAATCATGTGGTACCAGAATATGAGATAACGAAGAAAGTAAACAAAGGGAGGAATAAACGCAAACATCGATTTCAAGAAACAAAACACCCAGTCAAATTGATGTGTACCTTAGTCTTCTTGAAGAGAAGCAACACCAGTCTCTGGCGAAGCCAGACAAAATTAAAGTTTTAAATGAGCCAAAGCAAACCGAACAAGCAAAACATAAACATGGTGTCAACACCATTTACACCAACATATGTGTGACCTTTGACATGACAGTTGCTACAGTATAGTCAAACAGCTCTGCTCTACTTTAAAAAAACAACAACAAAAAAAAAAAACTCTTCTATAGAACACAGCATGTAAAGCCATTCCGCAACAATAATGTGAAAAAATGCCACAAATTTTACGAGCCGTAGGCGTCATATGTGCCTGCCTATGATTGTCATCAGATGACATTTCCGGCCACCTGAAGCGCCGCAAAAATTACATTATGAAGATACGTCACAGACATGCTTTGCCGCTCACGCGTCCAGCCGTCTCTTCTCGGGGAGGAACGTAGACCGGACTCGAGAAAGCGGCAGAAATCGAGCCTACAAACAGCACTCCTACAGGTCATATTCTGACATAAATTGGTCACTGAACTTCCCTAAAATAAAATTACTTACCCGGTCTTTGTCCAGATCCTCCCTGTCGGCCGGACAACATATAGGTTGGTGTTCAGCTCCTTGCCTGTTAAAATTAAAAGTGTGAATATAAATGAATATAACTGATAAATGACTCTTTATATTTCTTTTTTATAGTTATATCTATATACTTTTTTATTGTATTTCATTTTATTTTATTTATTTTCTCTCCTCTTTACATTATTTTTCCTACAACCGATTTAATGCATAATAATTCTTGTAACTACTCAGCTCGTTTAGTTCTTACTATTCTGAGTAGTTTTTTTTTTTTTTTGGCTTATTTAAGTTTAATTTATTTTTTTGCTATATGATATTCTATGTATTAAGCAAAATAAAATGGTTGTTGTTGTTATTGTTGTTGTCAAACAAAAAAAGGTTAAATTCTTTTCTTTCCTGGTAAATTAAACATGTACGTTAAATGTCGACACTAGCTCATAACCTTGAGGGAATACTTCTAATAATAACTGTATAGTGGTTTCAACAAAAATATATAACGATAGTTCATCGGCCTCGTGATCTTCCCTCCTTCACACTGATACTTATTGGAAAGCTTACTAAGACAAAGAAACATATAAAAAATCGAGGAATCATATAGAGAAATAGAAAATAGAGTTAACAAAAGAAAGTCCAGCCTTATTTAACAGCTTCATGCCATATGAATTGCTAATAACTGTTGTGATAGCTGAGGGATCATTAGTATTCAAACAGCTTCCGCTTTCGGTTACTTTATGTTTGAGGCCCGTTCCAAACGCCGCTCCATTCATGCGCCGAACCTAACTGATGAGTTAAGTACGGTAGAAGAGCGGCGTTTGAATCAGTTTGGTTCGGCAGGTTAGGCTTGGTGCGGCAAACAACATGAAATTCGGCAGGGTCTGTCGCACTATGTGACGTTGGAGCGGCAGCTGATTCATACGGCGTTCTCCTCATGTGTTGAACCTAATGCATAAATTACTGTAATGTATACCTCGATTTATGAGAAACGGGACTGTATAAGGGAGTTCCTTTAGCGCAAATTAATTTTTTGCTTTTTCTTCGTGATAATAGCCCAGCTTATGAGATTTCCCTTTAACAAGTCGAATTAACCGGGAGAAACCCTGTCTAAATACAAACACTGAGCCTTGAGTTTGAATTTGCTTCCCTAAATATTGCTATAACAGCGAAATGTTAGTCACAGCTTTTCTATTTGGACAGAGTTCTTGAATTCAGAGCACATATTTTCTCGTCGAAAATTGTTACCACCGGCTTCCCAAATTAGGTTCGACGCAAGTACGCCGTCTGAACCAGCCGTCGCTCCAAAGTCGCTCTAAAGTCGAACTTTATCAAGTTTGGTTCGGCACGTGAGTGGAGCGGCGTTCGGACCGGGCTAAGTCAATGAATTAAAATATTTCACGCATAAAGAACTTAGTTGATCTGAAGAATTTAAGCCCGACGCAACGAAAACGCGACGTGTTAAGCTGAAAGTCAGATAGCCCAATTATGAACCGATCTTGATATCAGTTGGTTGTACTCATCAAATTATCTAAAATTTACATGAACCGCAAGACTGAACTTAACTTTTTCACTGACTGAAGGTTGAATATTGATATCCAATTCATACCTGCAAAATGAATTGCTTACAACAGTCTGGTTGATCAAAATCGGCCCAGGAAACTTAAAGAAGTTCAATTATAACATAATAAGGTAAATTAGGCCGCATTTAGTTGCACAGGAAAATATAAGCGGGCACATTCACTCATAAGTGAGTCCAATCAAGCGGCTGAGAAACGCAGGACTAAATCAAAAGCCATATCTGCTTTCCACCTGCATTTCCCGGTCTTTCTAGGTGCACTTTATCGTGCTTAAGATAATGTTTACACCATTAGTGAAGACTAGGCCTAACGAAGGCCATTCAGATGTGTACAAATAACAATGAAATTTCAGTGTAGCTAGAAGTCGCACCTTCTAAAATGTTCCTCGAGGCATTCTTTACAAAACCTGTGACCGCACCTCGTTTGAACAGGTTCCTTGAGCGGCAAATGACATATTAAACAGAGATTTTCATCTTCAACTGCATTCACAAAGTCCTCATCGCAACCCGAAGGTAGCCGATTTCCGGGAGCTTCCGCCATGTTGTAAATTATGACCGGGTCGGTACAAAACGTGGACCCCCCAATCTGGACCCCCTACTGGACCCCCTTTTGGACCCCATCTGGACCCCTTCCGGATCCCCTTCTGGACCCCCATTTGGACCCCCTTCTGGACCCCCTTCTGGACTCCCTTCTGGACCCCGTTCTGGACCCCCATCTGGACCCCCTATTTTTTCTTCCCGAAAATACGGGCTCCTGCTTTAAATAATTTAACTTGGAACATAACACAATGAAGTCTATTTAATCAGTGAGCAAAATTTGAAGAAAGTAATGAATTCACGCAGCACTGTGTCTAGAATAATATACTGGCTGCGGCTGCACTATCAGAGTTAACCGGGTTATTTCTAATTAATCAATTACGATTAACCGGGTTACCGAAAAATCGTGAGTGGCCGCTATTTTCGGCAGTTCACTGAACTTAAACCGGGTTAACGGTTACCATGGAAATTAATTATAGAACAATAGATTATTTAACCGAGTGAGGTTAATTTTAAACTACCTTTCTGCGTGGTCTAACCCAGGTTAGTGGTCTCTTATCAGTGCCGTACATTGGCTTTTTCGTGAAATGTGTCAGTCATTACGGTCTATTAATGAGAGTATATTGACCATAATGAAACAAATTTGGACTCAAATGAATGGATATTTTCTGTAAATGAACAGCAAAAGGTGCAAAGCAATGCGCAGTATTTGTGAGTACATGTAAGCCAATAAGAGAAAGGTGCGGCTCCCATTATCGAGTAGATAATGTAGCGATTTATCTAATGGATAGTGTTATCGCGGGTGTTTTATCTTCTTTTTGAACAACTTGAACCTGTTAAAGAGCTCACGAAGGCCTCAACGCCTGCAGCACGCTTCCGGAAGCTACAGTGACAAAAGCAAAAGTAATTGTTTGATCCCCAGGCTATCTACACAGGTTGAGTGGAGGCGTGCTTACCCCTATACAATGTTAACACGATTCTTTTTGCCGATAAAATGAAAGACAAGCGTCTCCGTCTGTGCCACATGCGACACATACATATTTTAATGTTCCATTACAAACGTTGTGTACAACCACATATATATTATGCTTACTCCTCGAAGGAGGAGTAAGTTTACTTATTATCACTTATTACTATAGGCGCTCTAAATTGTTTTGTAGTCATAACCAACACAAACATTGCGGATTGACCAAAGGCAATATACAATGTAAGGTTAAAACCGAAGCTTTTTGAAGAGATGACTTTGAATAATCCCCCGTCATCTCTCTGGGATGTTGTGGAAACTAAAAATGCCTTCACGGCTTTATTCTCTCGTGCAAGGTGCGAATCCAGTTTTTTTTTTTTTTTTTTCTTTTCGTTTTTTTGTTTTTTGACGAGTCTTAAATGTTCATGAAGATAGAGTAAGGATGAGGGATTCGTTGTTTAGGTAATAGTAAATAGGGAAAGACGAAGATTAGATCACTGGAAACAGGGTGTAATGAAATTAAAGACAATAGAAGCAGGTATTATTTCATTGCATTTAATCTTGACTTAGCCAAACACTAAGTTCTAAACAACATCCAAGGTCCTACATCAACTGAATACGAGTATTCATTTACAGAGGACTTCTAGCTGGAATATGGTAACCGAGGCAGGAGTTACTTCATATTATAAACTACAAGGTGCCTTTTTTCACCCACGCAGTTTGCTGAAAGAAAGTTGCGATCTTTCATGAGTCAATATTTATTTTTTCATAAAGGGCGTAAAATTATAGAAATATCGCTGTATGTTCTATAGCTGTTCTAACAATGAAAACGATCTAGGGAGATTGTTATGTTACCAACAATAACCGTTGAGAAAGACCATTGATTGTTGGCGCGAAAGCAATTTTGTTTATTTACATGGTATTTGTTTGTTTGTTTGTTTGTCTGCTTTTTTAATTAAGTCTGTATTTTCATGGGATCTAAGTGTCTTGTTTTTTGCTATTTTGAAAGCTCGCCACGTGTGAAATAACTATTGAAATCGGTACCTAAACCTGTTAAACTGATCATAAACTGACTAATTCCAATTTGTAACTGGATTTACTTAACAAGTTGACCCCATTTCCTCTTTCGAGTCATTTCCATTCACGTAGTAACTATACAGTAAAAGTTGTTTTATATCTATTGTGGCGAAACACGTTCACGTTTGCAGGCGCGGAAAGTTATGGCGGGCTGACTTCAACTTGGATAAACAGAACGTCATCTACAAGGTAACGCCTTGAATAAAGTGTTTTGTGAGATATAGCACACCCACACTCTTCGTTTTCTTCTTTCACAGGTCTTGCAAAAGCTTTTGGTTTATTGTCTGGAATTAACAGGCCCGTAATGTTTTGCCGTTCAACTGGATCTTCCTGTTGATCAATCAATGTAAATTTCAATTTCATTTTGAAAGGCCAGGGTAATATAGCATCATATTCACCTTTCATTACAACAATGAACACTGACAGGCGATGGCTGAAAAACCAATCGTCGTTAGGATAAATACGTACTTTTAACTTGTATCCATAACTTTCTGTTCTATCTGTATAGAAAGGAACACTTTCTTTACTGATTTTTCCTCTGATCTTTGCTTGTCTCACAGCTACACTAAAGTTGTTAATTCTCCAGATAAATATTCGGCTCTCTAGTTTCTCTACAACTTTCCGTGTTGCTTCAAGTTTCCATCCTGTCTCATTTAACTTTACTTGCGTCTCATTTAACTTAATATGTGCATCATTTAATTTTGCGTCAGTGTCATTTAACTTAGCTTCTGTTTTGTTTAACTTAACCTCTGTGTTAGTTAATTTTACACAAGCTAAATCAAGATGAAATCTCGTGGCAGACTGAAGATGGGAATCCACCTGAACTCGCTGAACCTGCAAGTAAAGATGAAGTTTCTAAAGATCATTGCAAACTTAGCAGTAACTTCTTCTCTCAAGTTAGCTAGCAATAAATGCCTGGTACTTATGCCGCGGACAAAGCCAAATTGGCATGTACGAATTCAGCGCTGCAGTAAAATCACGAAATATAGATGTTTCAATTGCTCTTAACGTATAACACAACGAAAAATCTAAAGCACTCTATAACAATCGCAAACTGTTTTCACTTACAGTTATCTCGGGAAGGGATTTCTTAACGAAACGTAAAAAGGCCGACGCAAAGAGATATCAGTCACTTTTCCGTAATCACCAAGTTCATGGATGATCTCAGCGTGATCGAAGGAGAAATCACAAATTCTGTTGAATCAGGAGCCATAATCGGGGACGGAGACCGTAAGTCTCGGGATTCGCGCGCACCTATGATATGGGACAATTTTTCTATTTTTAGAACAAATTGCGCCATCCTGACGTCATATATCCGCGCGGATTCACGCACATGTCGGGGACTCTCGCGTGGATGTTGTCACGTTGCCTGATCAAATGGTGAGAGTTGAGAGATTCTCTTGCGTATTTTTCACAGCGATGGCAAGGAATAAGGCAGGGAGTACGAGCCAGGACGCTTATATGTAGTTTTATGCTCTGAGCTAACGGAAAAGGTGGGTTTTTCTGGGTCGAAAACAAGACTTCAATCTCGCGCTGGGAACGAATAATAAGATCTGCTCGCGCTAGTTGTAAGCTTACGCGTATGTTTTCGTGTTTGTTCTGACTTAAGAATGTAGCAAGAAAACTCTCTACTCTGGTATCGAGTTAATTTGTGAGTTTCTCAGACAATGGTTCATCATAACCAAAAAATGTTTTGATGGTTTCTTATTGTTTCTGCTTGCATTGTTTGGTGAGTTTGCAAAAGTTTTTGAAAGGAAAGTCTGACGCGTACAATTAGCTCATTTGCAGAGTGCAGCTCGTGCACTTTCAAGTCCGAGTCGGTGCTTTCAATTGTCAACAAATCTTGACAAAGATTTCTTTCGTTATCTTTTGTGCTGAGATGCTGTAACAAATTTCACGAACGCAAAAAAGGCTACTAACATCATGTGTGTTTCTTCAACATAAGCATGGTGAAGTTTTACGCTGCGAAAATGAAACTAGACAAGGAGTTTTGATATAAACTCGATCAACAAAATCGAAATCGTTATTCCAAGTTGATTAAAGAAAGCGTCATCGTAACTTTGCTGATTATTTCTGCTTTATTCACATATTTTCAGCTTAGCTTTTAATATGTTCTCAAACATTTATCAATCTTAAACATATTTAAAAACTATAGTTATTGTTTGAGTTCGATGTACGCTTTCACACGAAAGTGCAGCGGAAGTACAATTTGTCATGTTTACTGACTGTACAAAACACGCATCGGCGGGCGCTCTCATTCATCGACAACAGAGAATTTACTGGATATTTGCACGAATAAAACTGAGCAGTGTCTACGGACGTAAAGTTATTAGGCCTTGATGAAACATCAAGCGTTGCTTACAATTCAAGCGAAACTCAAACTAGCAATTATTTTGTTTTACTTTTCGGCCGCGATAGACTGACAAATTCCTCGCAAGCGTGTGGCAAGAGGAGCTAGGAAACTATGAAGTCCTGAAACTCTACTATATCTGAATATATCCACCTAGTTTTTTACTGTGTAATGGAAAAGCTGTTAATCTTCAACATATGTGAAATTTAAAGTGGAGTAATGTACAGCTCATGTAAAAGAAGCATCCGTCGGAACACAACTTGGTCAGCGATATATATAAGCTTACAGCGGAACATACCTAAATTCGACACTGCCTTACTTCACTCAAACTGGAGCAGCTTACGACGAAAATACTTAAGCAAACTTCCAACAGACGTAAACGGGTTGAGTTGTGGGCAAAAAACATGAACAATTTCGGGAATTTCAGACGCCATTTCCCCCGCGCGACATCCGCAAAAATCCTCGCAGCATGTACGCGCGTGTGCCGTAGGCGATGGCGCAATTTGTTCTAAAAATAGAATTATTGTCCCATATCATGGGGACAACCCCAATACTAGAAATGGCGCGCGCTTACGGTCTCCGTCCCCGATTATGGCTCCTGGTTGAATACAATATATATGATTCTCCTTGGACTTGGCTGAGGTAACATGAACATACGATCAAGCAATAGTGAGCTACCACGACCCAGAATTTGTTAGCATTGTCGCGTACATTTGTACGCTTGACGGTTCTCCAAAACTGATGTACTCACCTTGGTTTCACATCCCATCTTTTCATAAGGGCAAGAGATTAAGGTTAGTGGACAATCATATTCAGTATGATTTCGATTCTGAAAGGAACAAGGAAAAAAAAATCACTTGACGAACGAAGAAACAAGTCAACCAACATGGGATTAAAAAATCAAACACTGCTTAAAGTCTGCTGCCAAGGGCACATTCCTTTCCCTTTGTTTACCCCGTCCCAATCAGGGCTGCGGACTTAGGACCCAGAGAAGGTTGACAGAGACTTGAACGGCTACCAGAGAGACCTTTCATCAAGTAGTTAGATAACTTATCGGCAAGACGCTACAGTGGATTAAAACATTCGTTAATTAGGCTACTTCCTCTCAAATGCTAAAGCCTGCGTGCGGGAAGTCTGCTTGAAACTTGATAAATGATCTCAAGACGACAAAATATAAGACTCATCAGGCTTTTGGCCTGTCATCCAGTTTTTGAGACATTTACGATATTTTATTTAAATCGCCCTCGAGAAACTGTAGTGTATTTTGGCGTGAAAAAGATAGTGTTCGTAAATCTATGATCATGAACTCCGACGAGAAAAGAAAAATTTATTTGAGAGCGCTGCCGTTGACGTGACACGAAACAGTTAGCGTCGTAGTTCGCTCCCCAAGAGAGCCATTCCGTTTACTGTTAGCTTGTCATTACACATTGAGCCGGCGTCGATTGGCTCCAAAGTAATTTTTACGTGATCTCCAACTGATCTTTACAAACAAAGGCTAAGGAATGTGCTGTTTGTTTCAGCAGACGTTCGTAGGGGATGAAGATTGCGTGACGAGCTTAAAGAGCATCTGGGTAAGAGGTTAAATATAACTACCACCTGACCAACCACAGAATAGATTGGGACTGCTCACTGTATCACACTTAGTACAAAACACATTTAGAAAAGCAGGAAACTGTTTGGCCAACTTCGAACAAACACCGCTCAACCTTATTCAGAGAGAAAACTGAAATTCATTTTTCTACAAGGCGTCCTGATGAATTCTGGTGTCGTCGTCATCATTGGTTAAGCTCCCTAGCAACATCGCGCAAGTGTTCTATCGGAAATATTGCAGCGACTGCACTACCGGGTGAGGGTTATGAAATCAAATAGTAGACTACAATATTTCCATATTCCACATACAATTGCATACAATCCTGGCCGTATAGGAATTCCGGCACTGTCTTCATCTAGTCGATCAAAACCTAGAAATGTTTCAACTAAAATGTCTCACACTGCAGGCCGAAAATTTGACAAGTAAGCTCGATTAATGCAGGTACGTCAGCCAAAGAGGCAAAATTGAAAGTCTTACCATTTCCCTTGGAATTGAAGCCCCGCAACTATTGGGACAAGTTACCGGAAACTTGCTGCACTTTCCAAAGTGATCCTGCAAGAGAAAAACCACTTACAACTTTTTAAGAAATCGCAATGTGTAGGAACTGTGCCTTTTTTTTTTTCTTATAGGGGTGGCCTGCTACTTCCCTTGTTAAATCCAGTTGAATTCCAGAGTACATGTACACACTAAAGCTTAGAAGTGCAGCGAATGTAGCCTTCAGGTTTGATAGTCTTAATGATAAATTATGTAACCACAAAACAAGTGAACATGTACAATCTTAGCAAACTGACAAATCACAATCGATATGCAAAACGAACTGCTTTCTTTGGTTTGCAACAGCATAATTTATATAAGAGAAAAACGAATTTTACTAATTTCATTCAGGCAGGTGAGTAATTGATAGCTAGAAATAACATGCTACAAACCCTTTCGTCAAGTCTGACGCTGTTATGAAAATTGCAATTTTCTCATCAAATTAAATCATACGTTACCTGCATCTTACACTCTGGATGTGGCTCACTGCAGTGATCACATGCAAGGATTCTCCACGTGCACTTGATGGTCACGTGTTCCTCGAGATGTCTCCTTTGCATTGTCACGTGACAGTTTTCGTTGGTACAGTGGACAAGTTTTAAAAGACAGGATGCTAAGTGAACCTGTTGCACAAAAAAATATGCGCGTCAGCGGTTTCAGTATATTCTTAAATTAGAGCATTTAATCAAGTCAGCACCGCTAAATAAATAAATAAGAATAACTTAAAGCTAAATAAAATAAATAAAAGTCAAATCTGAAGTGAAAGGTTAACCAACACCTCCAGGAAAATGCTGAATTGTGCACATAGTTCAGTGTTTTTTTTGTTTTGTTTTGTTTTTTTCTATAAAGCCATTAAGTAGAAAAGGCTTTTTACCTCTTTGCTTCTCAGTTCACCAGTCCATTGACAACCATCGCTTGGACATTTGATGGCAAAAGAAAGAATCTTCCTCTCTGTTGCCTTGTCAGGAAAAACATCCTAAGCAACGAGTGAAAATAGCATATCATCCTGTACTCGAGCACTCAAGACTGGTAAAAGTGAGAACGGATGAATTGGAATTCTATATTGTTAAATTAGAGGGCAAATAACAAATCTTGCTTCATTCGAACTATTGAGCTAGAAAACCAGCTGGGGTAGGATACATGCTATTTTGAAACAATGAAAATATCCCAACATCTGGCAAAGGTATGCATTACTGTTTAATCGTTTTCTATTTCTACAACCTCAGACTCATAATTTTAAGATGCTCGATGCTGTTCCCAATTTCAACTGGAAAATATTTACAGGCTAACATAAAGAGATACCAAGAAATAGCAAAAGTCCATAACAGACATGCCCTCCTCCGATCCAGCGTCACAGAATTCTTCAAGTTCAACGTAAGTTGATTATTTTGTATCCTCTAATCGTGGGCACTGAACTTCTGTAAAACAAGATTAATTATTTACCCGGTCTCGGTCCAGACCCTCCCTGTCGGCGGGACAACTTATAGGTTTGTCTTGAGCTCCTTGCCTGTTCAAAGGAGTTAATAAAAAGAAAACGAGTTAAATGCTTTCGTTTTTTAGCGCAGAAAAAGCCTGGTGAATTCAGTTAACATATAAAATCGGTCTATACTAACTCACAACCTTAGTGGAAGAACTACTGATTATTTATAGCTGTGTAGTGTTTTTAAGTAAAATAGCGACTGTTTCGTCTTGATGTTGAATTATTCACACTGGTTATTATTAGGATGCTTGCAGCGGAAAGAAACAAATACTGAATAAGTAGATTGGTATTGATTGTGTTCCTAAAACTACGTCCAAAAAATAAAGCCTATGTCCCAATCTCGTGAACACTTCTTTACAAAAATGCGTCTTTTAGGAGTATTGTTTGAGACTAGACGAGCCTTTTTAGGGAATTAAATAGAGTTAATAGAAGAAAGTCAAGCTTAATTTAAACGCTTCATTCCTGATGAATTGCTGTTATGATAGCTGAGGAATCATTAGAATTCAAACAGCTTCCGCTTTCGGTTATAATTGTGTCAAGTTGTTTTAGTTAATGAAATATTTCAGTTGATATCCCATATATATCTTTCAACTGAATAGCCTGCAACGCTTCCGGTTGATCAAAATCGGCCCAGGAAACTTGAACATATCAAGCTAAATTGTAAAGGCAAACATACTTACCGCCGCACGCGCACTCAATTGCAAGTGATAAGAGTTCAAACAAGCGGCTGAGAAACGCAGGACAGAATCAAAAGCCACATCTGTGTTTCCCCCTACATTTGTCAATCGTTATATTTACTGTATCTGGATCGTCTTTAAAATTCTGTTAACACCACTAGTCAAAACTAGGCCTAACGAAAGCCATTCAGATGTTTAAAAAGTACAATCAAATCGTAGCTGGAAGTCGCACCTTCTAAAATGTTCCTCGAGGCATTCTTTACAAAGCCTGTGACCGCATCTCGTTTGAAATGGTTCCTTGAGTGGCAAATGACATATTAAACAGAGATTCTCATCTTCAACTGCATTCACAAAGTCCTCGTCATAACCCGAAGGTAACCGATTTCTGTGAACGCTAGTACCCGCCATGTTGTAAATTATCACTTGAAAGAGAAAGCTTCCTGGGGTCAAACTAAACCCTCCTCTCAAGTCTCATATTTGGTGTAGCTGGGATTGTGTGACCGTCTCACACAAGCTGTTACTCTTTGAAGTACTGTAAACACGTTAGAAAACTAAAACGAGAGAAATGAAACCGTCCCATCACTTTCTCTTGACGAAGAAAGGCCAAACCTCCATACTTTGCAACCACAATTACTTACACGTACCATGTAATTTATTCAATTAGAGTCTCTGTTAGTATAAAACTTGTGATGATGGGCTTACAAGGTTCGCGCCACTTTTTCATTCAATCAGAAGTAAAACCAAAACCAAGCATGACTTGCTCGTACGTTTTCCCGCGCTTCGCATTAACTATACGTTTCTTCACTTCCAGTTTTGATTGGTTTATTGGATTGTGTCCTTTGTGATTTGCCAGAGTGATTAGAGTGAGTTTCAGAGTGAGAAAATGTCGGATCCAATCCATCTTCACGGTTCGCTGATTGATTTCGCTGCTTGATTTGTACTCAGTGGTTTTAAAGCACTCTAAAAATATTATGGTGGAACCAAGTTCTACGATCAATCGATCATAACGGACATCCATTAATGTAATAACACGAATAGTTTTGTTTTTCGAAACAGAAAGCCCATGTTTTCCTTTACATTGCAAGGTTGCGCTCGCTTAATACAGTCATAAGTTAATACGGATAATGAAATTTCTTTTGAGATACTGACCGTTTAGTTTCCGTATGACCGGGTTTCATGATCAGTGTAATTAATAGCTGAACAAGAAAATAACTTTTAAGAGGCTGAATTATAAAAACCGTGTACTTCCACAGTTTACAAATATATAATTCACTTCTTACTTTTTGCATCCGCGTCAGAGAGATGAATATTTCAAATTTGTAAAGATAATCCGTGAAAGAATCAAATGAAGCAATGCACAGTATTTGCGAGTGCATCAATAACAGAAAGGTGATACCACTATCGGGTAGATAGTGTTATCCCCCTTTTGAACAACTGGAACCCGCAAGAACGCTTTCGGGGTGTATAGTGATAGTGAAAAGTGATTGTGTGATCCCTATGCCATGTACAGCGATTGGGCGGAGGTGTACTTACCCCTAAACAATGTTTACATTGTCGCCCATAAAAGGAAAGACAAGCATCCCGTCATGATCAAAGCCTTATATGACACCTGTATATACTAGTTTACCTGAATGGTACAAAATGCTGCCGAAGGGAAGGAGGATGTAAGGCGTGTCAATGCAGAGCAGTGTTGTTCCCATACAGAACTCCTCATCGTCGGTAACAGTAACAAACTTGTTAATTTAACTTAACGGATTACAGCACTCAGCAGCAGTAGGCTTCACTACATTTTTCATTGCTCTCTTACGGAGCAAACTCACGCTCTTATACCAGTACATCCGGAATTTCCAGAAACTTCTCTAAAGAATATTGATTAACTAGCATTATTGCTAGGTTTCTAAATGCGAATATTACCTGAGAAATAGAACATTCCTGAAGGTTTTAGGCCACGGCTGAATAACTTCCACTTCGCGATTTTAAACAACAACAAGCCGTAATTTTTGCGAAGGGGATGCAGTGTATTCTTCCCCCGTGTCATTTCCAAAATGTTGACTACAGTTGTCCAGATAAAAAAATGTAAACAGTACCGCTACAATCTGTGATTTTTTTATTTTTAAACTTCAACAGATCGCAAATAACACTTGATGAGAGGGACCTCTGCTTCAACTATAAAACAGATGCCTGGTTAAAAATTAAAAGTTTGCTCGCTGTTGTATCAATTGACACAGTTAAACATCATCAGTAGCTCAAGCTTTTTCACGAGTGATTACAACTGGTTTACCTCTACACTTCTGGTTTTGCGAGCTTTAACACTTACGGTGAGCTAACCGGATAAAATTTTGAACTGACTTGGTTCTCTATCACGGCGAGCGCCTTTGAACTACAATAACTTCTTCGTTTCTGTAACTTTCCAAATGACTCCTGTTAGTATTAGATGAGACTCCACAAGAGTGATGTGTTGGATATTCTTGACTGATGTTCCTGTTGTTCGCGATTTGCTATCATCAGTTATTTTCATCGATCGAAGAGAGCACATGGAGAACAGCGCATCTTAATGGAGAGCTGCCTAATACAGAAAAGACTAAGTTAACAAAGCAAAGTTTATCAAGGAAAACAGGAACGATAAAAGAAGCGTCAAAAATAGCAATATACACAGCAGAAATCGTACACTGCGACCAACGATGCAATAGAGAGAGAGTACAAGATCAGACTGCGCATCTTAATCCTGCCATTCGCGCATAACCGCAATTCCCTGCGCCTTTGATCTTACCGCTACCACAATTTCTTGCGTTTCGCAAAAACGTGTTCACGGCCCCTATAGTGTGACCTTTCCCCGATCAGAGAGCTGCCTCGTTCGTTCGCTTCAGGCTCACTCACTGCGGCAGCAGTTAATGTTCCATTACAAGCGCAAAAGATTGGAATAAAGTCTTTCATTCTTTTCATTCATTCATTCAAAAACGTTTTCTACACTCATATCTACAAGTCATACCCTTACTGCGTGTCTTACTCGGCAATGGAGAAGTAATGTTCACTTATTATTATAGGTGCTCAGAATTGTTTTGCATTCATAACCGACATTGGGTCACATTGCGGAGCTACCAATTACCCAATTAAATGCAATATACAATATTTAAAGTTAAAACCTAAGCCTTTTATTTTAAAGAGGTGAGTTTGAATAATCCTCCCATCTCCCTGTACTGGGGTCTCGTGGAATCTAAAAATGCCTTCAAGACTTCATTTCCCGTTTTTTTTTCCCTTTCTTTCCTCTCAGTTTTCTTTGACGAGTCTTACTCAGATAATATGAAGATAGAATAAGGATGAGGGATTAGTTGTTTACGTTACGGTAAATAGGGAAAGACGGTGATTAGTTCACGGCAAACAGGGAGTAAGGAAATTAAAGAGAATAGAAACAGGTATCATTTCATCCCATTTAATCTTAACTTAGCAGTAGTATACGGGGAGGCATACAAATACCATTTCGCAGAGGGAGCCTCATTTCACCTTATCGCAGCCCCCACCATCAAGTCCGGCCCTCACTGGCTCGGGCCGGTGGAACCTGGGGGCTGCGAACAGTGAAATTCGGCTCCCTCTTTGAAATAGTATTTGTATGCCTCCCCGTATACTACTCACAACAGAGGCATCCCCGCGCAGCGCCCCGCCACGCGAGGCGGCCGCGGCCACTGGAACGAACTGGTTTGGACCGGTTTGGACCGGTTTGAACCGCCCCTGCGAGGGGCAAAACAGTTGCGGGGCGCGGGGGGACAACAAAGGAGTGCGCCCTATTAGAAAACGCGCGAGCCAGGGGTGTTATACCGCGAGAGCCGTGATGGCACGAGCGCCAAACAAGTGCGGGTGGCTGAAGCGGGGCCGGAAAGAAAGCTGCGGAAAGCAAAGAAACAACACTTAGAGAAATGAAAACCTTAGGTTATAACAAAAGGAACTATGGCTTCCAAAAGCCAAAGCTGCGAGCTTACCAAGGCCATCCAAAGCCTCCCTCCAGAGCTTCGTGAGATCATTCTAAAGGAGTACATCGCGATAAAAATCAAGGAAAAAAAGGAAAGGGGGTGGGAAAAGGTACACGAGAATATTTTAAAACTGCCATTCTGCGAATTCAAGCAGCAGATTGTGCCGATGGTTATTTGTTTCGATTATCCGGACTGTTATTTCGAGGAGTGTTGTTTCCCCTGTTTTGACAAGGAGGGAACTGTTCATAAAGCATCGCTAAACCCGCCGATAATACCTCTCGTAGAAGCCAGCCCTGAGTACAAGAATTTTTTAAAAGTATGCTCCTGGGACGGTTATGACTGGCACGAGTGGTTCCTTTTTGGCAGGGAGCGTTAGCGAAAAAAAGGCGGCAACGATATAACCTCTGTGTGAATAATTACATTAAAAATACACGGCTTCATTTGCATACCATAAAAAACATGCTTGCCAGTGTTCACTTGATTGCGTTTCTCGTGAATGAATATTTCACGCCTGAGTGGCAGAGACAAGTGCGCGATATTACACGCGAAGTTGTTGAATGCTTTCATGACGCGGTTCCGGTTGAGGCGATACAGCTTCCCGTTGCGAATTCCTGAAGGCTTCAGTTTAAGCTTGTTGCATTCCTTTTGGCTTCAGTTGAAGCGATCAGGAATTTTCAAAGCCATCAGGAATGTTGAAGTCAAAACGAATTTTACAAGCGGATTTATTTTTTTTGTCCTCAGTTTGTTAGAATACGGTATTTCTTCTCGGCCAGGCCAACAAAAATGGCACTTTTCACCTTTTTTCGAGGAAAAATTGGGCACGAAACGCGGTAGAACAAAGAGACATCACTAGAGCGATAAAAAGAAACAGCTGATCGGGGGGTTTTCCCTATTTCACACTTGACTGCGTAAAGTGAGTAATGTGAGTATGTGGCATGACAAATACCGCAATCACCTGTTTTTGACAAGACAAAGAGAGAGTTTCGCGTTTTTTCGCTCGAAATTTAGTTCGAAGCGGGAGGTTTTGTGATTTTTTTTTATCATTTCGGCTTCAAGTCTGCCGCGGATGTCTTTCTCAAGTTTTTGGACATCAACATCAGGAAGCTTTCTCGTTGATGGTTGGCGAAGCATCCTTGCTCGGACCTGATCTTTCAGAAAGTTATATTGCTAAAACTCCGAAAGGATAGTGTCGAACTCGTAGGAAGACACCTCGTTGTTGTTCAAAGCGTTCGAGAGAAGTCTGTTGACGGTGTCGCGCTTGGCAACGGCGAGCGTGGTGATCTCTTGATGCTTCTTGATCTTCGAGTCGAGCTTTTTGCTGGCGAGAATCATCGCAGACGAAACGAGAGCGAAGCATCCACCAGCGCCGACAAGAGGAACGGCAGCCGGCAAGCCAACCACAGACAGAGCGGAGCCAAAACTTGCGCTGGAAAACGCTGCCGAGAGAACGCTGGAGCCGGCGGCGCCCCAATTAATGAACTTTCTCGCGCGTTTTGTATTTTTTTGCGACGAGGCGATAGTGGTGGACCTCGCCGGCCAATGTGTTGGAAATCTCGTTGACCTTCTGTAAGCGGAAATTTTGAGAAGGCTCTGCCGCCACCACCGGATATAGTGGCTCGGCAGGCGGCGCGCTTGGAAGCGGCGCGCTTGGTGGCAACAGATTGGCCGAAGACATTGCGTATATAAAGAAAATTAATTTAACTCTAATTCAAAAAGAAGAGGGAAGCCCTTGAAATCAAAGAGTTCGCCATTTTCATCTTTCACGCTAATGGTGATGCTATTTATGGACTGGTCTGTAGAGCAGTCTCGCAAAACCTGTTGCGGAGAACCCTGGTAGCTTACCTTTTCATAAGGCTTCCCTTCCACATCAAACAGGGCTAACACATCTGACCTTTTGTCACTGAACAGATTCTTTTGTTTGTCGATCAAGTCGCAATGAATAAAATATGTCGTTGGAGCTGTAAGCCGTTTTACGAAGGTTATAGGCAGCAACTTTCGCCCAATACCAAGCAAATCGGCTAAATCGCGATCAAGTTCAATCGGTTTCGCCCCAGCGCCAAAATTTCTGATTACAAGCTGGCCAACAGGTTGGTTTATTGCTGTTTGCAACTCTTTATATTGATATTTGGCGAACAGACCGTCTATTTCTTTCGCCAATCTTTCTAAACTATAATGCCCTGGGAGTAATTTACTAACTGATAAAGCTCTATCTTTGTTTTTATCACCCAAGGTGGCCGAGCCTTCTTTTTTCAAAGTGTCCCAGCTGTTGTACAAACTGCAAGAAATGAGTTTCATGAAACGCACTCTCGGTAGGGGGTTTTCAAAATAGATGGTCTCTCCGTTCTGTTGCGTGACAAGAGTGAGAACAACCATTTTTATATTCAACAAACAAAATTGTGTTCAAATAATATGGCGAATGTGTGGAAAGATCCAAACCTTGTGATAAAAGACTCAATTGCCAAGGCAAACGCATGGAGAAAATTTGTGGGACATTTCCCCAAGGCCGATAGATCTCGTTTCATTGCTCAGGGGAGTACAGACGGAAAAAACGTAACGGAACAAATCTTTTTCAAAGAGGGCCCAGGCTCGCTTCAAAGCGTCTTCGGCTCAGACAAAAAATATTGGAGCGAGGAAATGAAAAAGGCGCTCGGTTTGGAAGACAAGCGCTCGGGGGCCATTGGAGGGTTTCCTTACCAGCTGGCGCCGCTTGGTTCAAAAGTTTCCTTGCCCATCCCTGCCGTACCTTTCGACGGCAAAGCGCAAAGTTTGAAAAAAATATTCGACGCCCCAATCCAAATATACGTCACGCATGACCAACATTTCACAACGAAATTCCGAGAAATATTTCAAAACACCAAACTCAGGCACACGTCGGCAGTCGAATCAAAACGCTGGCTGGGAGGGCCTGACATGAAATATTGGGCGCAGCAGCTCAACTTCGCGGTTTTCTGCGCGACACAGGGGTGCGGAGTTTCTCGCGAAATCTTCGACAGCGGGATGGATCTCCCCCCGCAGATAAGAGCTTTCTACAAATTCCACGTGTACTTCACGGTCAGGCGCATTTTGTACCAGCTTGGAGGAATTCAGAGCATGAGCGCTTTGCCCGGAGACCCGCCGTTCAACCAATACAACAATCATTACGACGTCGCTTCGTACAAAAGAATATGCAGCGAGTTCGGTATTGCCCCCTCGAGCGATTTCCGCTTCACGCACGGGGAAAACCACGGTCTGGGAAGCGTTTACGTGTACACGACAGGCGCGGGCCCGTCGAAAACCGACTATATATACCCGGGATGGAACAAATTCAGCGATGAAGGCGGCAAACCTATAGATGGGGACTTGACCTATTACACCGAGCCGGGGGCCGCTTCTGATACTCAAGCAGACTGGTTCGCGCCCAACACCGCGAACGGTTTGACGCAGGCGGGCTTGTCGAGAATAAATCAGTCAATCGAGGCTTTCGTTTACTGTGTCCTTGGCGCGCAAGTCAACGTCCGCAGCAGCATTCTCGGTTATGGCGGTCGGGCGAGAGAAGCCCAGAGCGAGTTCCTGGTGCTGATGGAAGACGCGATCAGACAGCCCGACTTGGCCGCGAGCGTGCAAAGGTACCAGCTCGCGGTGGACCAAGCGAAGGTCAGGCTCAATCTCGCTGTTGCCCCCATGGCCTGGCTCATGCCCGCGCAGATGATAATCAACACCGCAAGCACGAGCGGTTACAACAACAAGCTGAAACAGGCGGTCTCCGGGATGAAACTGGGAGTGAACAACGAGGTAAATGCAGACACAAAAAAAGCTGGGCTCAAACACATGGCAGGAGGCCCGTCAAAGATAAACCCGCCAAACAGCCACCCGTCCAACCCGATACACAAAGCCGCAACAGTCGAATCGGGGCGTGGGGTTCCACCCCACAAGAAACCATCTTCGTCTGAAACTCAACAAACGCAGTTACCGGCTGAAAAAATAGAGCGCGAGGCTCCAGATAAAACACCGCAACACGAAATTAACAAAACGGCTGTCATTGTCGGTGTTGTCGGATTATCGGCGTTGCTGTTTACGGCTTGGCGGTAAGCTAACGCTGCTTCTTAAAATATTCTTCGAACAAAAAGGCCACCGCGGTAAGAATGAGCAGCCAGGTGTGCTCGACCAGAAACCCGACGACTTGGCCTGCGGCTTTGAAAAGGAAGCTCACAATCGAGCCAATCAGCCCGGGCAGCAGAGAACCGAGTTTCGCGGCAATATCTTTGAGGCCATTTCCCAAAGCTTTGCCGGTGGCTTTCAGACCTCTGGTGAGGACCCCGATGACAGCGCCGATTGTGGTACCGGCGGCGAGAAGAATGGCGGTCAAAGTCACGCCATATTTTTTGAAGATTTCCTTGACCCTTTCCAAGAGAGGCCGCCCTCTTTCCCTTTCAGCGATCTGAGTTTGCAAACGCGCGATCTTCTCGTTTCTTTCTTCCACTCTGCCTTCTGCGACTTCTTTTTCGGAGGGAGATGTATTCTCATCTCGGATGATCGCCAGGTCTTTCTCGTTTTGGCGCTGCAGCTCGCTTTCCTGGTCTTTCAGGTCGTCCAACGGTTTTGTTTGGTTCAGCCTTTCTTCGACGTTTTTTCTTTCGCTTTCTTTTGCCGCGAGGCTGGCTCTAAGTCTGTCGACCTTTGCTTGTTCTTGTTCTTTGTTTTTTGCTTGTTTTTCAAGCGCGGCCACCTCTTTTTTTGCGTTTTCTAAATCTGTTCGTAAATTATTTTGCAGTTGCTTCAGCCTGCGCAGTTCTGCTTCACTTTCAACATTGGAACCATACTCATCATAAAATGCATCGATCTTTGTTTGGGCTCTCTCTATTCGTTGCCTAAGCTCCTGCAGCTCTTGTAAGACTTTTTCCCTTTCTGCGGCGAGCTTTTCTGCCTCTTTTAATTGCTTTTCAGCGTCTTTCAAATTTTGTCGGGCGGTTCTTATGGCCTCATTATCTTTATCAATAACTTCTTGCGCCATCGGGCCAAGAGAGTCTTTGATCTCTTTTGAAAGTTGTGGGTTTAGCCGTGTCCTGCCTGTACTCTTGTCTTTGGTGAAGAGTTTATATAGTTTTTTGCCAAAGCCCTTCATTTTGACATTCAGTTCGCTCTTTCTGTATTCGGTTTCTAGATTTATTGCGCTTGCATTCGGAAAAACCTTCGTTAAACTGTCCCAGGATCTTTGCTGATCACCTTCCGCGCCTAACAAAGGGGTCTCTTCATAAGAAGTGTCAGGCAGGCCGGACTGCTCGTGAGGAAAAGTACTCATTTCCGTTTGTTCGCCCCGTGGTAGGGGTCGCCAGGTTGGTAGGGAGTGGACCCCCAGGCCCTTTACAAAGACCTCACGTTCGAAATAACCCTGGCTGAAGCTGCACATGTGGTCAATGGCTCCGATACAACCCAGCTGAAATACAAGCTGACCAACATCCAGCTCGAGTACGATATGATCCGCAGCAAGACTCTGGCAGACGAGGCGCATAGCGTTTACTCCAGCGGAAAAGAGTTCGCCTATGACCACGTGATGCGTTACAAAGTGGTGCCCTTCAAAAAAGACACCGACACGATGATGAACATCAAAATCGATGCCCAAAACAGGTCACTAAAAGCTATCCTGGTACTGTTCATAGAGACGTATGCTGATGGCGCCAGAGATTCAGAAAAATACGTCTTCCCGAATCTGACGAAAGTCAGCATCACGATCAACGGCTCGCCCAACATGATTTACAACAACGGCTTCGAAGGCAAGGACATGCGGGAAGAGGCCCAACGCTTCTTCGTGAAGGAAAAAAATAAAACCGAGCACATGGATGTTACAAAGTTTTACACCGGAGACAATTTCGGGCTTTCGATTGATATGCGCTCTATGGCGGACCAAAAAATTCATGGAAGTGGCAAGCGCATTGTGAACAGTACGGACGGGGTCCAGCTGGAAATCGAGAGGAAAGCCGAACGCTCAGGCAACGTGAACTGCCACGTATTCGTCATCGTCGACTCCCAGTTCAATATTATGGACAGACATCTAGAATCTGTACAGAATTGAATATAACATGGACCCAAGCAAGATACCCTTCAACGCTCTCATCGTGGGGCCGACCAATTCAGGCAAATCGAGGTGGTGGACCAGCTCTACGGCCCGTTCCGCGGCAAGTTCGACTACATTGTGCTCATCTGCCCGACGTTCACGCACAACAAGACCTACCACCGGCTTGGCGAAAACGATCCGAGAATGGATGTGATAGTCTGCGAGCAGCTCGACGTGGAAAGGTGGTTGAAGCTCGTGAGATGGCTTTCCGAGGGCACCAACACGCTCATAATCCTCGACGACTGCGCGGCCTCCAAAGACGTGAAAGGGCGCACAGGCGAGCTGGTGAATCTCGCCTTTTCTGCAGGACATATGGGCATCAGCGTGTGGGCGCTGACCCAGAAGTTGACCGGAATAACAGCTTCCTTCCGTGAGAACGTGGCGACGATCGTCCTCTTTTACACCCCCTCGGCCAGGACAACAAAAGCCATCTTCAACGATCACGCCGGCGAGCTCTCCCCCGATGAGTACAGAGGATTGATTTCAAAGCTGAAAGAGCGAAAGTTCTCTTCTCTTATGTTCGCGCTTCGCCACCTGTACGGGGTAAACTTATTTGAATAAAAAAAATGAACTGTATATAGCCTTGCACAACGGCTGCAGAAGACGCCGCGTTAGCAGAAGTTTTGAACCTTCTTCAAACGGAGCCCGAGCCGCCGAGTGGTCCCGCAGGTGGCCTTGTTTTAACCGCCCCCGCACCCAACATTCCCACTCTTCGCGAGCAGTTGGCAGTTCTCGTGTCCACAGGCAAAGCCAAAGAGGCCATCGGAGTGCAGCTGACACACGAGCAGGTGAAACGCCTGAGCGACAAAGATGTCGAGAAATACACCAAACGCTACGAGATATACGTGGGCTCGAAGACAACGGACAGCCTGATCGACAGCTTCATTTTTCTTGCAACCAAAGTGGTCGGAATGGCTGTCAAAATCAAAGACATCGAGGCTTACCAAAAAAAGAGCTCAGAAACGACTACATCTTGAACAAAGAGCTCTCTAATCTGGCCGGCAACGTTTCTTTGAAGTGCGGCCGGTTTCTTGCCGCGGCCAATGCGGTGTTCATCACCACGAAACATATTGATTTTAGTCCACAGTTGCCGGAGCCGAGCCACCCTTCTCGCGATGAACAAGGCTATCCGCTTGAGGGCGTTGATGAAGTACCCGGCTCAGCAACTGCAGAATAAATGGTCACCATTCATCAACAAATGTTGAGGTCTTGCTGACAATTTGTTAACAATTAAACTTTTTTCATTTGCTTATAATAAGGTTCGCTTCAATGTCAACCGAACAATCCGAGAGCGCGTCTGCCGCCGTCACCGCGCCTCAGGTAGAGACCAAGGCAGCGCCAGCCACCGTCACTGCGCCTCAGGTAGAGACCAAGGCAGCGCCTGACGCCGATATCACACAGCAAGCGACGACTCCGACTGCAACCATGCAGCGCGTAAAAAACCCCAAGCGTGTGGCCGCCGCAAAAATGGTTGCCGAAAGAAATCGTCTGGCCCGGGAAGAACAGAAGAAAGCGGCCGAGGCTTATCACGCGGAAAAGAAAGCAAAAGCCGCCTCAGAGGCCCCTAAGCCAGCCTCGGATACAAAAGAAGAAAGCCCAAAGGGCGGCGGCCTTTTTGGCCTCAGCGTCAACCAATGGATTGGTATTGGCGGCTTTGACGTTTCCCTGCTCGGGATCTATTACAAGCGTGAAGAGATCATGGCAATGGCCAAGCCCATGTTCGACAAATTCAAAACGCCAGAGCCCGCGCCGGCGGAGCCCGCGAGTGTCGAGCCAAAACCTGCTCGCGATATACGGCCAAGAGGGTTAAAAAAAATGATTTAAATGTTTGCGGGTGATTCATATCTCACGATGACGATCCCAAGCATTTCGCGGGTTCTCATCTATACAGCAGCAATCGAAGGGATTACGCTTTTTTGGGTCGATTTAACCAAAAAGGCTTACGGAGCGGTGTCAATGCTTGTCAACGAAATGTTTGCCGATAAGGTCTCTCAAGACAGAAAAAGACGGAGAAAAATAAAACAAGAGGTGCGAGAAGAGATCGAAATAGAAAAAGAATTGGATGAAATCGCGGCGGAGTTAGTCGCTCCGCGCGCTGAAAATTCGGGGCACAGCCCTGTGGATCTTTGATCCACGAAGAAAATTTTTTCGCGCGAAGCGCAAGCAAGACAGATTAATTTTGTTTTAAACTTTCGCTCTTTCCCTATATCAAGCACGCCATGTCCGACAACAAGCTTGTCAAGACCGTCATTGACGCCGCAACTATCACGGCATTAGCCGCGGGCATCGGCTGGGCCGCGAAAAAGGTTCTGAAAGAGAATTTCACTTCTGATCCCAGCAGCAGCTTTATGAATTACATGAAGTTCACCGTCGTCGCGGCGGGCAGCATTGCGCTAAAAGGGTACCTTGAGGACAAGAAAATCCTCCCCGCCAGCGTTTGAAGAAATCTGCCGATAATATATACAATGGCGAGCATCGCTATCATGATTGGCGGTGCTGTGTTGAACGCCACGGCTTTTATCAGTGGCAATTATCTGGTGAGGGCGCTCGGCGGGGGCGACAAAGCCGCGCTTGAAGAAAAGAAGCGCCACGACAAGGCTCTCGAAGATTACCAAGCTGCTTACGCCAAATACACGGGCGACCGGACACAACTTCTCGACTGGATCGCGACCAACGCGCAAACGAAGGAGCAGGCCAAGCAGAACATGACCAACACGGAGTACGCCTTCAAACTCTACAACCAGGCGCATCCTGACGAACAGATGGTACCCCCCAAGGAGCCGAAGTTCTCAGATTTCTACCAGCCGAGCGAGCAGCAAAAAAACGGTGAACTCGCGTTCGTTGGTGCCGGGGCGTTCGCTCTGGGCTATGCGGCCTTCCGGTTCCTTTAAACTTTTTTACACCTTACTTATATGGACGTCAAACTCGCGAAGATCTACTACGGTCCCGGGGGCTACTGGAAAGGACTCGCCGCGATCAAGAAATTGGCCGAGGCCGCCAAGGTACCTGAAGAAGCCGCAAAAAAGTGGCTGATCAGGCAAGCGCTCTGGCAGATATACCTCCCCGCGCCGAAGCGGATTCCTCGGCCGAAATTCGACGTTCCCACGCCCAACAAGGTCCATCAGGCGGACCTTTTTTTTCTGCCTCACGACAAGCTCCCTCGCGGCCGCAAAGTTTTCAAATACGCGCTCACCGTTGTCGACGTGGCCAGCCGCTTCAAAGAGGCCGAACCCCTGACTTCGAAGAATTCTGATGAGGTCGCCCTGGCCTTTCAGAAGATTTACAAGCGCTCCCCTCTCGAACGGCCTGAAATGCTGCAGGTTGACCCCGGGCGCGAATTCATGGGCGCCGTCACCAAAGAGATAGACAAGCACAAGACATATATGCGGCGAGGGCGCGTTAACATTCATCGCGACCAGGCCATTGTCAAACGTTTCAACCGCACCCTGGCGGAGCGCTTGTTTGGGCACCAGTACGCCGCGGAAATGCTTCTCCCTGAGGGCAAGCGGTCCACCGCCTGGGTGAAAAGACTTCCTGAAGTTGTTTCGGCTCTGAACAACGAGGTCACAAGCCTTCTCGGCAAGAAACCCGCCGTTGCCATCAAAGAAAAATCTGTTTACGCAAGGCCGTCGACACCTTACACGAGGCCGGTTGGAAAAAGCGAAAAAATGCTCCCCTCTCTTGTCCAAGTTCGTTATCTCTACCAGCCCGGCGAGCTTGAAGGGGGCGTGAAAAGAGCCACGGACCCAATCTGGTCTTTGAAAGTTTATAACATTGAAAGGTATTTCATCAAACCGGATCAACCCGTTCTCTACTATCTGCGCGACGGGCCCAAGCGCGGCTTCGTACGCGAAGAACTTCTGGTTGTCCCTCCAAACACTACTCTTCCTCCGGCTGACGTGAACTAGATGTGATATTCGTTCGGTTCGCTGTGTATCCTGTCGGGCAGCACCCACCGCTTGTCGTAATAAGCGCTCAGCCCCAGCTTCTGCTGCTTGTAATTGACTATCTGCCCATCCCGCATCCAGAAACCTCTGTTGGTGGCCATGTCCTTGCTTCCTTCCAACGCTTCATTGAACCGCTGCCATGACACCTCGTTCTGCATTTTCGACTTCTCCTTTATGCTAAACTTCTGTATTTCACCACCCTCTCCGTCGTCGGCGTAATAACACTTCGAGCAAAGGGCGATCATCCGGAGGCCCTCGAACTCAACCTTGAAGAGACCTGGGGTCCGGCCACTCCACTTGTCCCAAGCCAGCCACTGGTTTTTTTCCGCATCGAATTCTGCCTTCAGCTCTGACCGGACGACGTCCTCGAGCCGCTCGCCCGAGATCGCCATGTAGTTGCTGTCCGTGTCCATCTAGATCAGCTCGAAATCTCTTCTGTCGACGTACTTGTCGAGAAAGTCGTAGTAGAATTCCAGCATCCGCAGCTTCGCCAGCTGGTAGACGGCGATTCCGATCTGGAACGGCCGCCTGATCGTGATCCGAGGCTTGCGGCTTTCCAGCTCGTAGGCCTCCCCGATCTCGTCGAGGTCTTCGAAATACGCACTCCGCAGCGCTCTGTCGACGACCTTCTCGTCTTTCGTGTATATCACGTTCGTTTGCCGCTCCAGAGCTTCTATCAGTTTCCCGTAAGCGCTGTTTCCGAGCAGTTTGAACACTTCGGCGAGCAGCGCCTTGCTTCTGTCCACGTCTCCTGTCCGGCGCGCCTCCGTCACCTGCTCCACGAACCAGGAGAAGATCTTGCCCGCGTCGTAGTCGATTGTTCTGGAAACCTTCGTGACAACCGCCCCATGGTTCACGTACCACCGCAGCAGAGGGGCATACACCAGCATCCGTTCTGCGGACAGCGCCCCCACAAGCTTTTCTCCGTCTCCGGGCTTTCTGCCCGTTCTCGCCAAGTACTCTTTCATGTGTTCCGGCACAACTTCGGCGGGAACCCGCTTGTTGATGAAAAATGGGCACATCTCAAACTTTGGCCACAAGCGCTCTGGGATCTTGATGTCGACTTCGGCGAAGCCGAACCACTCCCCGGCTTTCAACCGGCGAATCAGAACTTCGGCGGCTTCCGCTTGGCGGTCATCGCTGTAGTGCACGACCTTCTCCTTCCCGCAAGGCATTTCTCTGAGCATGGTCGAGAGATAGAGAGCGCTGGCGTCGAAACCGAGAATCTTTTTGCAAGGACGCGGTTCTTCGAACTGATGCGACCTTATCCGTGTCACACCGGCCTCGTGCCGTCTTGTGAAAACCAGGCTCGGTCCGCCAACAACGCCCCTTTGAGCATTTCGTAAGCCTCTTTGCTTGGGCTGTAAAGGTCTGCTCCGCGCTCGATTGCCTCTCGGAGCAAATAATGCAAACGCACCCCTGGCAGGCTCACCGCGTCTTTCAGAATGTCGATTTCTCTCTCGGTGTAGAAGCTTTTCACCTTTTCCAGCGCCTCGAGGCCGGGAGCCACATCATGATTGTTGTAGTAACGCAGCCAGTCTGCGAAGGTCCGCATCCCCTTTTCTTTGAACAGCCGCTGGCACCCCTCCCACTCCTTCCGCGTGAGAACGTATCTGCCCTTCAGCTTCGAATACCAGGCCTCGTATTCTGGGAGCCCAGGGAAATCGAGCTTTTCGGGCGCGTCGAACCATTCGTAAGGGAACCAGGATTTCTCAGACTCGCTTCCGTAGGTTTTCACCCATTTCTCGTAGCTCGTGCCCGGGCCCAGATAGTTGATGATATCGAGGAAACGGGCCCTCCAGGTGAGCAGGAACATTGTTTTGTTCCCCTTCTTGGCCACTTTGACTATTTTTGATACTTCGGCGAGAGTGATTACGAAGTGTTTTTTTATCAGATTCAGGTCGTACGAGCCTGAGTTGAAGCCCACGACAGGGACCTGGTTGCACCATTCATTAATTTTTTGCTGCTGGTCTTTTGGCAGCAGGTGCATGTCTTCTGGCACAAACTCCGCTCTCACCTGGTCCTGGATATTTTTCTCGCGTCTCTCCAGATCTTTGAGGAACTTGCGGACCAGCTCCACGGGGTTTCTTTCGCAGATGTGGGTGGGCTCTCTTTTTTCAAGAGAGTCCCCGACGCTCACGGAGATCGGCACGTGCGCGCTTTCTATCGTTAACGCGCCGGTCGGGACTTTCCGATAATTTTTGGCGCCATACGCCTCGAAATCGTACAAGATCTCGTGCGGGTAAGTTTTCGTTTGCTTTCTCGGGAGTTCCCCTTTAAGAAACCCAACTTCGCAAGACCAGGCCTCGATAAGTTTGTAACCGCTCTTTCGCAGAAATGCGGTACGGTTCATGGTGGCTTGGTACAGTTGTTCGGCTGTTTTACCGTTTGTTATGACCTCCTGTCGGTTTGGATAACATTTTGGGCATCCGTGGAAGGGGCATCCGTGGTATTGTAACACCGTCCTCGTTTTGTGGTGGTACCCGTCGACGGGAGAAGACTTCATTTTCCCGCCTTCTCGAGGAAGCCATCTCTCGCCCCCGTGCCCGCACATTGCGTGGTGGATGTGAATTCCCCGTCGCTTTGCTTCCCGCTCCAGCCACAGCATCGCTTGTTTCGATGCTGAGCCCCTCGGGGGGTGCATCACTTTCTCGAAGGCCGTCAGGGGCGCTTCCACTTTTGTCCCCGGGCAAGAGATCACCGTTTATCCCGCGCTGCAGGTTTCATGGTGGCGGTGCAGATTCCAGGTTTTTGTGAGTCTCTGGCCGCAATGGGTGCATGCATAAGTTTTCGCAAGCTTTGTGATGTCTTTTATCAAGAAAGCGTGTCCTTCGTAGACACCTATCGTCAAAATGTTTTTGAGTTTGGGGTTCGGGTTTGTTCTGAGATGCCATACCACTTCACCGCCAACCAAACGCTGAGGCTCGTAGACACGAATTCCAAGCCAAGATGCGACGGGCGAGCCCTCATTCAGATGGGCTTCCACCTTGTCGAGCTCGTTCAGAGACGTTTTTCTGAAGTTCGGTGGAATGGCCTTGAGTTTATAGAAACTCTGGGCGATACTTCGGGCTTCGTTTGTGCAACGATCTGGGCGCGCCCCTCGGTGCACTGCGATGCTCCGCCATAGGCACAGGTTGTCGTTGTACGTGTCCAACGCCACCATCACCCGGCTATGGGCAAGGTTGCGCAGCCAGTCAGGCAAAGGCCCTGTTCCCACCAACGGCTGCCTGTCGAGCACAACCTTCACGTCAACGTTGAAAAAGCCTTCAAAAGCCCACTTCGTGCTGGGCCTTTCAACTCTTTCGTTGTCGAGACGCTCTTCTTCCCGGGTGATAAGCCATTTTTCCGCGTCTTCAAGTTTGTTATACCACTCTGAGCCCTTGGGGTTGGAATAGTACACGATTAACGTTCCATCCTCAATGTTCCGCAACTGGTACGCGAAAACGTGCCGAAGATAGAACGACGTGCTTACTCTTTCGCGTATCTTAGCCATAAAATCTGGCGTGAAGTTTCTCCCCAGACCTCTGATGAAGCGCCATCGAATGAAACGCCGGCCTGTGATCTCTTCCCCTTCTTTCTCTTTATCGTCGTACAGATCCAGAATCTCCCTCTGATAGTCTGTCACTGTTCTTATTCTCCGCGCAGGGAAGGGGTCGAACTCCCTCAGGAGCGTTTGCCCTCTTCTTAACCTTCTTTGCCTTGGTGGGGCTCTTGGATGGTAAGGCTTCGGCTGAAGTGGCAGACGCGCCTGCGTTTCTTGAGAAATTGGTTCGTCCAGCACGTTCTGGACAACCTTTCTTACCGCTGGCGGGCTTTCTGCAAGAAGCTCATCGAAATAACGCAATACCGCGGGGTCAATTTTTGCGAGTTCTTCTTCCAGTCTTTCTTGAATGCTGGAAGACATGGTTCCTTCGAATATAACCGAAGGTTACGTTTCTCTAACTGGTGTGTTTCTTTCTTTCAGCTCGAGCAAAACGCGTTCAAAGGCTTTTTTCGCTTTTTCACGCTTGCGGATAAGCCGCTGTTTTAGCGTGCTTCCGCCGCAGGGCTTGCAGAGACGGTAGTCGCACAGAAGACCGACTCCGCAGACTCTGCAGGGCTCTGGCATTCTCATTCCTTTTTTCAGCTGATAGTTGTGCTGCCCGCAATACGCTCCGTAACAGCTTTTTCCGCAGCTTTCTTTCCGGCCCCGCTTCAGCCACCCGCACTTGTTTGGCGCTCGTGCCATCACGGCTCTCGCGGTATAACACCCCTGGCTCGCGCGTTTTCTAATAGGGCGCACTCCTTTGTTGTCCCCCCGCGCCCCACAACTGTTTTGCCCCTCGCGGGGGCGGTTCAAACCGGTCCAAACCGGTCCAAATCAGTTCGTTCCAGTGGCCGCGGCCGCCTCGCGTGGCGGGGCGCTGCGTGGGGGTGCCTCTGTTGTGAGTAGTATACGGGGAGGCATACAAATACTATTTCAAAGAGGGAGCCGAATTTCACTGTTCGCAGCCCCCAGGTTCAACCGACCCGAGCCTGTGAGGGCCAGACTTGATGGTGGGGGCTGCGATAAGGTGAAATGAGGCTCCCTCTGCGAAATGGTATTTGTATGCCTCCCCGTATACTACTTTAGCCAAACATTAAGTTCCAAACTACATCCAAGATACATCGACTAAATGTAAGTACCCATTAACAGAGTACTTCTAGCTGGAATATAGTAACCCGGGCGGGGTTACTTCATATTATGGACTACAAGGAGAGACCTCCCCGGAACAGCTGCCTATTTCTCCCGCGTAGTTTGCTAAAGAATAATGAGTCTTTATTACTATTAATTATTTCAAAGAGGGCGTAAAATATATAGAAATCTCACCCTGTGTTAGTTTTCAATACAATTAGGAGATATCTCAAACAATGAAAACGATTTCGGGAGATTTTTTTCCGTTGCCAAAAATAACCGTTGAGAAAGACTATTGATTGTCAGGGTGATATTGTCTATTTACATACTATGTGCTTGTTTTTTAATAAAG
>NW_028301552.1:6262500-6280000 GCF_042242905.1 Orbicella faveolata | reverse complement strand
TATTAGCACCCCAGCACCCCCTACACCCCTACGCATGCGCCCAGGCGCAGAACCCCTACTCTATAACTACTCTGTAGTCCTATTGAATGCCATACAAATTAAAATAATAACAACAGCTATTATCAACGTCTATCGTATATTAAACGCTCAATTTTGGTTTGTACATTGCTTTTAATACCTGTAAATATATCTACAAAAGACTACCTTCTGTTTAAACCTCCTATTTACTTCACTGTCATCATCAAACTTCGCAAAGTAATATGAAAAGTTCATCTAAATTGATGCCGTGAAGTGTCTCGACGGAATAGAGCATAATGCCCTACAAAAGTAACTGAAAAGGGTAAAAAGTAATAATTCTGCAAAATGTTACTTACAAAGCTTCCGTTGTAAAAGACTAAAACAATGTATGTATCATGCAGGTTCTGTTCACATTACAACGTAGAGGAAAGATTGCAAAATGTGTTAAACTAGAAATTCGTGAAGATTCACTTCTGTTTATTAGTATTTTAGTATTTTCCACCGATGAATTCGAGCACTTTTTATGTGGCTATTTGCTCGTGGAAATGAGGAAAATTGGCCAATTTTTACTGTATGTGACAAATATGTTTGCTGAAAGCTGGTGTGTTAGCTTTCATGTGACAAATCATAGCTGTCACATACAAAAAACTTACTCGTGTAGACGGCTCATCACATAAAATGTGGCAAATATGTTCGTTAGCGCCATATTTTTCGGGGCCGACCAAGTTGCCCCGCATTCTTTTATGTATCTCTGCTGTCCAAGATCATTACTGGCGCACAAAGTTTCGAACTGTTGACAAATATTTATTTTGCCATCTACACATTACGTTGAAATGTGAACAAATCACTAGTAGCTCGTATGAAGAACTTTTAAATAAAGCTAATCTTACATCTTTACGTAACCACATACAGACTCCAAGATATTGCTATCTTAATGTTTAAGACCAAGAACAATTTGGTTTTAATATATATTTCAGAACTATTTAGTTGTAGTATGAGCAATTATAACATAACTAAAGCAAAACGCGCGCTCTGATTGGTTAATTTAGCGTCTACTATTTGCCCATGGGTGTACGCTGCTGACGTGTGTGCTAATGTTTACAAAGCAAATCTTTTGACAGACATTGTTTCCAAAGTAATGGCCGACGTCCTTCTGCCAGAAATGTGAAACTGTCTTCACAGTTGTCTGAAGATGAAACTTTATCGAGTTACTGGTGTGCAGTCAGTTGTCATGAATGAATTTTCGCGCGCTTGTTTTCTCTTATCATGTAAGACTACACGAGCATTTTTTGTGATGTAGCTCAATAAAAGGACTTCTGTTGTTCCAATGTCTCGATGTTATGTTATAAAAGAAATGGTAAACCCCATAGCGTGCACTATTGAGTTATGGATGCACTTGGGAGGTTTGCTAAGCACTCAAGAAGCTAGAGTTGCACGAGGCTATCGCTTCGTGCGACTCTTACGCTTCTTTCGTGCTTAGCAACCTCCCGCGTGCATCCATAACTCAATAGTGCACGCTATGGGGTTTACCATTTGTTAATTATAGCCTTAGGAATAAAGACAATTTTTCCTTGCCTAGATATAATAGCATTACCTACGGGAGACACAGTTTAAGATATACGGGTCCTTATATTTGGTGTAAGCTCCCAAAATCTATTAAAATAATTGAAACCTTGAATACTTTTAAATGTAAAGTGAGAAAGTTAGACCTTACAGATCGTTTAAGTAATAATAATTGCAAGGATTGTCATTCATGTAATAATGAGTTGTTCTTACACTTGTTATGCCGTTCAGTTAAATTCTGTGAATACATTGCTTTCAAGAAGCATGCATGCAGGCCGATAGGTTTGTGAGAACTACGATGCGTTCGAATCAAATCGAGCGGAAAAAAAGCTAACTGGCTCTAAAGGACCAGTTCATGAGTTCGATAATTAATATTTGCGAAGTTTATAATTTAACTGTGAAAGTTAATAACACAGTTAAGAGCACTTAATAAAGATGTGGTCTAAACTGGGTTTCTTATTGTTCTATTTTTTTTTTATAATTCTTATTCATTCTTGACAAATGCAATGAAATCACAACACAGAATTGTAACAAATAGAAAGTGGCTAAAGCAATTACGTATTGCCGTTGTGCCCTAACTAACATTATATGTGAGCGATTTCGGAAAAACATGCCCGCAAGGTTTCCGCCTGGATCCTGGCGCAGTCAGTTTAAGGCAACGACCTTAAACCCAGGAAGGGGGCGGGGCTCCGTCAAGACCAGTTTGGGGACATTTTCCAGGCCCTGGCCTACCTTCTGGTGGTTTTCTGGTGGCCAGCCATCAAAAGCAGGGGCATGGGGGGTATCTTGTACTGACACCTCGACTTAGCTAGACTTAATTGAGTTTTCAGTGTTAAATAACCTTGATATTGACTGTGCTTCTGGGTATTTTACTCATTTGTTGAACCTTGTTTGAGGGTTCTGTGTTGAGATGGCACCCTACTAGAGTGGTCCGTGCCTCGTGTATACGGGACGGGCCAATCCCCTAGCCAGGGAAGGGGGGTTATCAGATGACTTCTGAGCTGTGGGACTGTATTTGAGCCAATACGGGGATGTTTTTGCGAATACGTTCAGATGTATATAGGTAAATAGTCCTAATTAAGGTATCAGTTAATTTTACAGTTCTAGTATTAAATTTGGATTTTTACTTTACTCTATCCAGAAATCTTGGACTTTCAAAAACGTTCGATAACCATCAAAATCGACTCAAAATCAGTTAAAACCAGTTACTAAAAAGTGCACAAAATGAAATAACCTGAACTATATAAAGTTACATTTTATTGATAAAACAAGGAAATTCCAAGTTGAAAAAGCATGCCTGTTAATATACTGTCGTCACGAAAACATCATTTTCCAAGAACATTAACATGCCACGACACTGACAGCCTTTAAGGTGTAAACAGTCAAAGCTAAAACCATGACGTGTAAGCTTTTGGTGAATCTACTTGAACTTTAATAAATAAGGTGTCGTCAACAAGAAAGCTTCGTGTCCTTAGGTGGTTATGTGATACAAATTTTGGGAATCCAAACCATGAACGGCCTTCCTGTTCTACAGGCTTTTCAAAGACTTTCTTATTTGGGTCTGCAGTAAATTCCGAAGAAACGTTTTGTCGTTGATTTGGATTATCTTGCTGATCGATTAATGTAAATGTTACATGCTTTGAGAACCCCCAGGGTAATATGGCGTCATATTCACCTTTCACCACAGCAATAAATATGGAGAGATGAGTGTTCTTTCCAATACCATTACCATTTGGATACAACCCTAGCATCAATTTGTAACCATAAGCGTAAAATGGAACACTTTCAATGCACCTCTTTACATTGTTTTTTCCTTGCCTCAATTTGTCTTCAAAGCTTGTTATCTTCCATATTAAAGTGCGGGATTCCTCTGTATCCACCTCTAATATCAATAGTTTATTGCTAAGGTCAGTGTTTAACGAGTCAAATTTGTCATCAAGTTCCTTCTTTACCATTCCCACATTCTGGACTCTATCTTCAAGTAACATCGGGCAAAACGTTAAAAACACTAGTCCTAACACCATACAAGCCAAAAATATTTCGCCCTCCCTACGTATTTTCTGCTCTAGTTTTGTTTCACACGTTTTTACTTTTTGTTCAAGCTGCTTTTGAAGGACACCAACTCTCCGTTGGTGTTCCTGTTGCAGGGAATCTACTTTGTATTGATGCTGGTGTTGAATATCTTTTAATTTATCTTTAAGTCGTTCGTTTACCCTCTCTTCAAGTCTGTCGAAAAGTATTGCCTTCTCTTTTAATTTTTTCTGAGTCTCCCGTAACTCACCGCACGCTAAATCGAGGTGATCTTGAGTTGCATGGTTAATATGTGAGTCAAGTTGATGTCTCTGCACCTGGAAATAAAATGCTATAGTTTTAACTATTTCTTTCACAAGAACAAAGCTACTAATTCATACCTATTATAATTGCAACGTCTTTCGTTCCTATTAAGCCATTCTCGTTTTTTCTTCTTTTCAGCGTCCCATAGATTTTTTGATTTTAGATCAAGGTATGTACCTTGATCTTCTCATGAAACTATAGGAGGTCCCTAGCTAGTCAGTGGTAATGTTGTAGGGTACCGCAAATCTCCTTATAGAGACCACTCAATGAACACAGCGATCACCAAGTGCAATTTCTAGTGCCCTGACAAACGCGCTGTCCTCGGTTGCACTACGTTACACTTCCAGGGTAAAAAACGTTCACCTGTCATTACTGAACTGGTTCCTTAGTCAGTGTGACAACTAAAAACCAATTAATCCTCTTAAGAGCTTGCCTTGGCGATTGGGAAATGTACAAACCTGCAGGGATAACTTAGTCATAATGTGGCTGTATTTAACTTAGCCTAAACATTTTACCTCTGTGCGGCAGCCCATCCACGCATATGGACACGGGATTTTGGCCAAAGGACAATCATTTTCAATGTGATTTGAAACCTGCAAGAAACGATGACATGAGCACATTTGGCTGACGCTGTTTACAGTCAAAGTTGTTGTACTGCTGTCCGTTGTTGACAACTTTTTGGCATCTTTTTAACAATAATGCTAATTAACAATAAAACTTTGAACCCGAGGTTACTATTTAACAATTAGATTATAAGCTCGAGATTTCAGTCTGTGCGTGAGGTGATAGTTGACGAGGCTGGAGGCCAAATCAACTATCATTTCAAAGAAATCTCGAGCTCATAATCTAATATTTTTAGTAGAATTCTACTAAATTCCTTCAAATCATTTCCAATCATTTCTCAACGTAGTATTGTATAAACTTCATGCTTGCAGTTGTGCACGCGCGTTCATCACTTTATTGAAAAATTGTGAGGTTTTAAAGTGTATATGACATGAAAAATAATTTCTGCTTCTTTGAAAGGCCTTTCAAAATACAGAAGAATGGCGTTTTTCTTTTTGAAATATCTTTTGTCGTTTTAGAGATACTGACGTTTTCCTATTATGCAAATTAGAGCAGTGATGACGTCATAAGGTTTGCAACTAAAAAGTGGTAAAATACTGAATAAACGATATCTCTAAAAATATTTAAGCATTGTTCTTGAAACTTGGCACCACAAATGTGCATCACAAATGTGCATCACAAAAGAAACAAGACTTGTTGTAACTTAAACGAAAAAAAAAAGTGATTGATGACACATCTAAGTCATGATAATTAATCACAAAGAAATGGCGAAAAGCAACATTCTAATAATTGCCGAAGACCAAACAAGGCAAGACAAGAGGGAGTACTGAGGTGACGCACCGTTTCTCGAGGAATTTTTGCTTTGCAGTTGTTTAGACACCCCAGCTGGGAAACGTTCACATGTTTCAAGATGATCCTGCAGCTCCCGCAATTAAATTAAAACACCGCAATGTTCGTAAATTTTCCCTACCAAAACACCTGAGATGGGGGGGGGGGGGGGGAGCAGGTAGGCAATGGGAAAGGACTCCCATATAAAAAAGATGGGGGTGCTCGTGGGAAATTTTGAAAAGAACCCCTAAGAGGTACCAAGATCCCGTTTTTTGGGCGTGGCTTGAAACGTTTTTCACCCCTAAGAGGTATTAACTCTAAAACAAAACTCCGGTCGTAGTATTTTCGGCTCACTACCCTTAAAGGGGGCAGTCTAGTAAAATTTTAGAGAAATATGGTAAGCGTCTTTAAAGAAACAGACCTCTGTAAAAATTTAATAAAAGACGATGAAATTTTCATCAGAGCATCCTCTCAGGAAGATCTACTCAAAATAATGTGAATTGCGATGGAGTGGTTAAAAAAATAGAGGATATTACATGGCCGTGCGGAGATACGAAATTTATCTTTGAGAACAGAAATTTCGTATTTCCAAGCGACCATGTAATTTTCTTTTCATTATATAAAATTCTCACAATACATAACGACGTTTTTGGCGATTTTCCGACGATTTCCGACCACTTCCCGAAGATTTCCAAACATTCTTCAAAAAGTGTCCGAAGGCCCGATGAACGTTTCCGAACATTTTCCGAAATTTTCTGAAGATGTCCCAAGATTTCCAAAGCCAAGCGAAGATTGCTAAAGACTTCCGAGGAAGATCTGAAGATGTTTCCATCATACACTAACAGATTTATGTGCAGAATAGGGAAGAAAATTTTATCAAGAATGGCATCTTCACATGTGTGGATAAAAAGGATATCCTCACATGTGGGGATATCGTTTTTATCAATTTGTTACCACTCGGTATACCAATAACTTTTACATAATAGCTAATAATTAACCTCTTTATTAAATCCAGTTTGAAATCACTGGGTATCCTAGCAATCTGATTGGCTCTCAGCGGTGCGATTTATTCCCGAATTGTCTTATTTGTTGCTCTAAATTGCATCTTTTTTCTCAGCCAATGAGAATGGGCAGTAAAACAAAACAACCAATCAGATTTCAAGGTTAGTTTAGGGCAAATAATAAAAATTCAGGAAAAGAAAGACAAAAAGCCATTGTGTGGCGAATTTTGCAACTTTTATGGCCAAAACTTTGTCGTTGCTGTTGTTGTTGTTGTTGTTGTTTTTTGTTCGACACGTGCTCAAGATCCGTATGATACCGAGTCCAACAAAACATAAACAAAAGAAAACCGCACAACAACAAATTAGGGGTCATCTCAAGAAGGTAGATGTTTCCAGGTTTCGGGTAGTTTCAAACGAAGCAATACAAGTACTCAACTCTGTCGCTGTTAATAACCATTGTCAAAATACGCCCCGCTCCGTAAAACAGTGAACGACTTCGAAGCTAATGCCAGTCCTGCCATCTTGGAAATATCTTGAAACAAACGACGCCGCAAGAACTTCACAAGGTCCTGAGTATAAAGTTCCACGTTGAGTTCACAAAAAAAAGGATGATAACGAGCTGGAATCCCTTAAAATCATGCAGAGTGCCATTGAACGGTATTTAAAAGAGAAAAACTATCCATTGGGCATCTTGCGCTCGGGGGAGTCTCACAACTTCAAAGAAATCCATCGCAGAATTACACAGGCTGCTCCTTCAAATTCCTTTTCCAAAGACAAAGAGCCTCAAGTTTGAGCCTCAACCACAGAAGAATGGAAGGCTCTCCATTATTGATTCAGGTGACGAGAATTGAACTTTGATGCATGAAGTTGTTTGTTTTCGTGCTGACTTCAGAACTGCCTGTTCCTTTGTTATGCTCTAATGAGTTTTCGTCATATGTCATCGTTTTGCATAATAAATGCGATGTACAGGCGTTTCCGATTCCGCTATTTTTAACACATTTCCTACTGGAACTATACACCAAAACCTAAAATTTAGGGCGATAGAATTGTGCGATTTCAAAATGGATCCGAATAAAACGGCAACTGAACTTCGTGTCGTGCAGTTTTGTCTGACATCATACTTGTGATTTCAAATCGAACTCGCGCTCGTTCGATTTTGAAATCACGCGTATGATTTCAGACCAAATTGCAACTCAGTTCAATTACCATTATGAATTTGATATTATTAGCTGGGAGTTGCTGTCTGCCCCACATACTTTTCAGCACAAATTAAATTCAAGGAAAATAGCGTTTACTCTCCAGGCGTAACTAACATGGGTTGCACTATGATCCTATGGAGCAGATTTGGTGTATGGCCATTGGTGTTGCCATGCCAACCAAACACTTTCTTATACAGATATAGAAGAAATATCTCCTCAAGTATTTAACTTAATGGGTAGGGACAGACACCTACTACCGCAAAAGGGTAGTTTTGAGAAAAATGCTGTTAAAAATGGCAGAAAGAAAAATTTCACTCTTTAACCAGTGTCACACCTCTTGGATGTGCTTCTAGTAAAATAAACCACCAAAATATATGCTTTTAACTGTTTGGATACTGAAAAAAGGAAAATAAACTATTTTGAATTAATTTTAAGACTCATAGGAGCTAAAAATTAAAGGCTCCAGCCTCATAAGTGCTGCCTTTTTTCCGAAGTCTCATGTTTTCATCCCTTTTTCTTGCTCGGCTCCTGGTCAGTCGTTATTTTTTATGTTGTTCCTGGGACCCGTTTCTCGAAAGCCCCGGAAACTTTTCGGGTCCGTAAAGCCATTTTTAGTCCATCTGTATCTAAAAACGGAGAAGTGTATACGCCTGAAACTTCTTGTATGAAGGGAACTTTTCTTCATATAGGGAATATGTGAATAAAACAGCTCTGTAATCGTAAGGTTCGAGATTTTGCTATGGCTTTACGGGCCCGAAAAGTTTCCAAGGCTTTCGAGAAACGGGCTCCTGGATCCTCTTTTCTGCCTGAGAAACTCAAAATCAGAATCTCTTCTTTTGCTTGCAATCTTTGCGTAGGTTCCAACGCCAATACCAACCTTGACCATCATATCATGTTTTGCTTTTGCACCACAGCTGAAATGTGACCACACCCATTTCTTAAGAAGTATATACTGTCGGCCTGTTGATATCGTTTCCTTGGTTTGACCTCAGAACTGCATTGTTGGCACTGCGATACCCGGTGGCAAGGAATTCTTTCATGTCACAGCTACCACAAATAGCATACAAGCTGCTGTTTAGACCAGATCTGTCACTTTCACTCTCCACTAACCCAATGGAGGTTAAAAGAAAGATAAAGTATAATAAGATCTATTTTTAAGCTTCGCATAACTTCTGAAAAAAATTCACAGCGGCTTTAGGGAACTGATCCACGAAGAAAGAGGAATAAAAGTTTATTTTATTTCATTTCACTTGATGCCCAATCTTGGCTGACTGAATGAATTCTCTCGAAAAACTCTCGAAGGCTTCCCATGTGCACAAACCGATACCCCTCTGAAACAGGCATTTGAGAAGAAAAACTCTCATCAGATCCACTTTCAAAGTCACTTTCTTGTAGCTTTTTCGAAAAGACAGAGGCAAGCGGCTCCGGAATTTGTTCGCTAACCGCGCGGCATCCTCACCAACAAAGATGAGCTCTACTCTAGGTCTCTTAAAAACTTTTCTTTTGTTAACACTACCACTTTTTCTTTAGAAATCATAGTTTCACACCAGATCTATTCCCTTTCGACATGATTATTCGCTAATAAACAAGCCGAAACAAGTTGCTTCTGCCCTGACTGGGATAAATCCGGCCGCGTAGAATTTGACTGAGGGACCTGGCCTTAACACGGTAAAAAGGAAGGCAAGAATCGGATTTTACGATAACTACATAAATTCTCCCGCACTTATTGGTTAATTTTCATTGTCAGTAAGCGGACAGACGCATGAATTTTAATTTATTCGATGCGGCAACGAGCGAGAGCGGACAATTTGACAATTTGTAATCGTGAAAAACAAATCATGGGAAATCAGTTTTTCGTGCGTCTGTCCTGTTATTGACAACAAATTTTAGTCATAGCATCGTCAAAGTAGTCTGCGGATCACGAGGCGATCAACAGGTACTTTGACAATGTTATGACGAAATTCATGATTAATAACAGGACGAAATAACGAATAATAACGCATAAAACCTGACATCAATTTGTTAATTAGAAAAATCTAGAACTAACTCTGAAATGAAAGGGTTATGGGCTGGTATGTAGTCAAGTTCGCTACCAATCAAGCAAACGTGAATGGTCATTAATGTTGCTGAAGCTTCTGCTAGCTGCTGATGATGATGACGCTGATGATGATGAGGATGATGATGATGATGATGATGACGACGACGACGACGACGACGATGATGATACAATTCAAATAGGGCCATAAAACACAATACAATGTGCCAATGCAATGTAATACGATACAATAAAATGTAATGCAATGTAATACAATAGATCGTTTTCACGTGACGTCATCACTTTCTAAAATCCAAAACTAAAGAGCCACCAAAGTTTTTATCCTCGTCAGGCATAAGAGGCGGTATATTTATATCTGTTTACAATTTTACAGCTCAATAACGTGCTTCGTTTGGAATCCAGAGCATTTTGAATTTCAGGGTTATGGAGGTGCGTGACACAAGGCTACGATCGAGTTCGTCGAAAAATATATACTTATCTCGTGATTTTGAGCCTTTTTAGAAGTTAGAGCAATAGGAAAAGTACTTACGTAAATGCTTGTTTGATCAGTACTGATAATCAGTCGCCTAGATAGCCAAAGGAAGTTCCAGATGTTTACACTATTTTCCGGCCGCCATATTGGTGTACCACGGAGGTACACCAACATGGCGTTTTCATACTGGGCTCTGTAAATATCTGCGAAACATTTCGACGAATATCTGAGGTTTGGGGAAACGCAGAGGCCTAAAACTTGGAGAAGTGTCTTATTTAGTTATCTTCTATAACATCATAATTTCATAGCTTTTTCCAAAGGATGGTTTTCGACATAATTTTTTATTGCGTGACAGTGAAAACGATCTATACAATGCAATACAATGCAATGCAATGTAATGCAACAAAATGCAAATACAATAAACTTAATTTAAACATGGTAAGGATTAAAGCTGCAAGCTTGTGGGCCCGTGTTGAAAATGAATTTAAGAAGACAAGTAAGGAGGAGGAAGAGGAGGATGACAATGGTGCTGCTGATTATGTTGTGTTGTTGCAATTAGTCATTGAGTTTAAAAGAAGACACAGATTCGTCGCCCTCACCTTGTCTCTCAGTAAAGCGCCGCACTTGTATGGGCAGGGTAATGGACGCAATTTACATTTCTCTCGGACATGATCCTAAAAGTAAAAAAGAAATCAATATCTCTCAATTCTCATAATATCACCTGAGTATACAATTTTTGTACAATAGGCTAAAAGCATCACATTTCTTTTTCCAGAAAATGGCAAAACCTTGCGTTGTTTCCCGCAGTGGAGTTGACTAACTGTACACGTTTAGTACATAAAATAAATAAATAAATAAATAAACAAATATTGACGTACCAAATATGGAGGGTTTCATGTTTTTGTCACCATCATATTTCTCAATAGGTAAGAAACATTTTGCCCATATTTAAGCGATTTTCTTAGTGACTTTTGCTCATAATCAGTTGGAAAAGCTTTCTTACAAATGTGCGAAACGAAGAGCTTATTCTAATTTTTCCACGTAAAAAAAGGGCAAACCCTTAGAGTGGAAGTGAAGAGCAATTTAGATCATGAGTTTGATGAGCCAATCAGGGCGCGATAAATGCACTGTACATCATTTTGGTATATGCTAAGACGAGTATTTCCGTATTTGCATACTGACAACATGTGATCACTTTTAATTTTCCAGTTATATTAAATCGATGATTTGTAGGAAAGTACACAATTAAAACTATCCAATGAAGAAGAACTGATCATGATAATTCCTTTATTTATTAAGAAGCCAATTTGAAGGTTTGTTGAGCGCATACTGACTGGTTTCAAGATCATTCAGCTCAAACTGTATCTAGTTAAAGTTTTACAATCTATTTAAGCATAGCTCTCATCGGTTTATTGTTACCTCCATTTGACACTTTGGGTGTTGCTCATTGCAGAATTCACACAGTATAATCCTCCACTGGCACGTGACACTCACGTGTTCACTGAGGTCTTTGCTTTTCAATATAACTGGACAGTTTTTATTGGTGCAGGGAACATCACTGAAAGGGCAGGATGCCAAGTGAGTCTGTCGGAAAACCAACACGCTTTGGTTAAGATCGTTTACCTTCAATAGATCACTTCTTCACCATCTATATTATTTAAAACAAGTCAACAATCATTCATTTGAAAACTCATACGTCACAGCACGCCGTTGTCTACTCTATACTTAGTGCGTACGTGTACGTACGCGCTTTTTTCACATCCTGAAGATGGGCTAAGCCCGAAACGTCTAGTTTACATGTACGCTACTATTTCACGCTTTCAAGAGCTTTTTCAGCCTTATGTTTAGTTCATCGTGATGTCGACCTGAGCTGGGAGTTGACTTCCAGGAGGGAGATTTATTGTTCAAATTTGATGGTGCTATTTCTCCTTCCACTGATATTAAACAAACAATCTGTACCTCTTTTTGTCTTAATTCACCAGTCCACCCACAACCATCACTTGGACATTTTATGATTAACGATAGAACCTTCCGCTCCGTTGCTTTGTCCGGAAAGATATCCTAAAAGGAACAGAAAGTCTATGACTATTGAGGGATCGAGTGGTACAATTTCATAAAGAACGCTGAATTATGCTTGAACACGTGCCCTTTCGCCGAATGTAAGGAAGCATGCACATTGATCAATCATTACGAATAATTGCTTAAAAATTAATTAGCGATTACAGTTAAATAATAAAACTAATTTCTAACAACAACCTTTTGGAGGAAGAGTGATCGGTCTATAGAAAGGGTTGAGAGAAGTTATAATAAAGGGTTTACGGTAATATAACCTGTTCAAAGGGTGGGGAATGGTCCCTCAAAACCTCTGGGTCTCGCAAAATTTCACGGGCTCGCAGTGTCGTTTTTTAGGAGTTATGTACATAGTTACGCGATTTCTTCACAACGCTGTCTCGCGATCTCGTTTCTTTGCATGGTTGAGGAAGTCTCGAAGTCCCGTAATTGTTTGCTTGTTTTTATAAATGACGTCTTCTCGTCACTAAGTATATTGAATTTTAATAACGCAACTTCCAATTTTGCAAGAAAAGGTCAATCCGAAATTCTCCTTGATTGTCTGAATGCCACCAAAAGTACCGCAACGTCATTTTGGCGCTAGAAATTAAAAACAGGGAGCGTGTTTTAGGATATCACAACGTATAGTGTTATGGTTGAATTTCCAATTCCAGATGGTCTCCGTGTGGCAATTTAAAAAGTCAAAGTGTGGTCGGGCTTGCAAAGAAAACGCTCGTCTCAGTGTCTAGCAAAGTCTCGCGTTTACCATTCGCTGTCCCTTGTTAAAGTGCACCTAACCCCCAAATTTTTTTTTCGCTAAAACGAATCTACATGTTAGTTGAAATGCTTCTACGAAAACATTTGTGGATTCGGTTAAATCCTCGATTTTCTGTGCCCCAACGAAATCTCGAAAATAGCCTCAAAACACCGCCATTTTGTTTCATGACCGAGTTTGAGGAGAATGGGTCCAGCGGCTGTTGTGACGTCTACCCAGGAAGGTCGAATATCTCACGTCCATTCATTTCCCTCAGGATGCTGCAATACACATTCAAAATGTGCGCAGAAATGCCTTCCAGAAGTGCTATCGGCTGTTGCAGCAATATCCCAGATCTAAAAAAAGATATACTACACAGTTTACTGGCGATGATCGGTCAATGGTACAATAAAGACATAACGATGATTGATTTTGTCGAACCGAAACTAGCGAACTGAGTCTGCGAGAATCATTGAAGAACTCTCACTGGAATTTGTTCCGCAGACTTACAAACGCTCTTTTCAAAATTTTCTGCTTAAAGCCAACCAGCAATTTGAAATAGTACCGACAACCCATATCTCCCAGTCCCGCAGTATTTATAAAATAGCCGGCAAAGTTGAGTGATCAATCAAGAAGCGTTACGACCAAATATACTGATGTGTAAATAGGTCGCAACTGAACGCCGCCAAGCAGCACTTATTTCTCTTTCGATTTAGATAAAAGTCGAAGATTAATCCTTTCGAGTTACATGATAACAAAATTGTTACTCTCACAGAGTTTTTCGAAGGTTTGGAAATCAGCAGTGCGGCAAACATTCTATACATTAGTGTCGAAAATATGACTGCGTAACATTATCTGCGGACCGGATAGGGAACACATCCTTTTCGTTTGTCCGCCGAATTTCACTGCAAACTTTGAAAAAAATTTACACCGGTTATTTGGAGTTACGACTTAAAACGTGTGGCTATGTGAAATCGGTAAATGCATGAAATGTTTCCTTCCGCCTTGCTTCCCGTAGCTTCAAAAATACAAGTCCAAACAATTCTACGATTTTCAATCGATCTAAGCCAGTGTTTTGGAGGTCATCAAGTCTCGAAAACTGCAACACTTACGTCGCTCTTATAAACATGAAGCATTCCAGAAAGTAAAACAGAAACTGGATTTAATAGAACAACCATACCTTGACAAAATACATTCTCGCTAAGGACAAATGTAAACGGGTTATAAACAAGCGTGGGAGTCTTGTGTTTAGGTGACGAAATTACCATCCAAGGCAGTCCTTGAGTTTTCTTTCCTGCTTTTCGTTTGCCTGCTCCTCCACTTCGTATCTAGCTTTCCATTCCTAATATACAAGCAGCTCGTCCGCAAATAAGTCTTCCCCGTCGTCGCTTGAAATATTGAAAATTGTTCTCAAAGCTCTAAGCAGTGAGTTCACAGTTATCGAACGTGCTCGATCGAAGTTTATTTCGGTGTCTTCCGAATCGAAACCTAACTCTGACTCCAGTGACGAAAACGAAATGATTCTGAAACAAAACTTGGACGTTTTAGTCCCAAAATATATTGGAGCGATTAGGTTCAATTTGTCTTCCATTTTCTCGAGCAAATACAGAGAGCTGACTGAGGCGCCATTATATTTGGTTCCTGGGTAGACGTCATCTACAACCACCGCCCCAGACTCCCTGAAACGCGGTCGTGTAACACTTCAGGCGCGACTTTGAAAGGGCATAGAAAATCGAGGATTCAACCAAATTCAAAATTTTTTTTCGCCCAAATGCTTAAAAAAAACAAGTGGATTCGTTTTAGCGAAAAAAGATTTTGGGGCTAGGTGCACTTTTAAGACTCTAACGGGTCCTATTTCAATGAAACAAACAGCGATGGTTATGGACTTGTGCACATTAAAATGCATTTAATATACCTCACGGTTCAAGGTCTGCCTGTCCGCGGGACAAGTTAAAGGTTCGCCTACTTGCCTGTTAAAAAAGAAATGATAAGAAGAAAATCAAAGTAATTCCCTCAGTCCTACTTCGTATTAATACCGTACAAATTACTAGTTCCTTGTTTTCAGACCGTTATGCTTTATCTACAGAGATTTTGTACGCGCCTACATTTTTCTGACTTAAGCGATCCTTCTCGCAGGGTCCCAAATTAAAGCGCGTAGGGTAAGAGGTAGGGGGAAGGGGGAAGGGGGGAGATGTCCATGGAGCCCTAAAGCCCGAACGTTTTGGTTGCTGAGCCTGGAGCCCCCTCATTTCACAGCGCGGAGCCTTGATCTTTTTTAGATAAGAAGTCGGGAGCCCTGAAAGCTTTTCTGTGAAGCCCAGACCCCGAAGTATTAAGATTCAATCAGTTTTAGTGCCCAGTAAAGGCATTTACTGAAGAGAAAGTGTAAGAGATAAGAGAAACATGCTTTTCTTTTGCCATTTGTCCAGTGTGTTACGCAATTATCATATTCCCATTTTTTTAATTTAAAGTATCTTCTCTTAAGACGAAGGATGTCCGAAATAAATCAGTTTATCAAAACAGCTACCAAGACTTCTATGTTTGATTAAAGGGTCAGTCACATATTGCACCCCTTGATTTGCAAATAGTATTTGAAACGCACAGTTTAAATTTAATTTGTTCTCAAAGAGAGATAACGTTCTGCAGTAAAATGTCATCTTTATCAAAACAACAACAACTTCGATCAATTCATGCTAATTCCTATTCTCCGGTAAATGACTTCAATTATGGAATTAATTAAGTTCCTTCTGAATTCGGTGCACAGTAATCGTGGATTTAAATTTTTGATTGCCAAATCAAACCATGAAAAAAGGTTGTACACATGTATTTAGTAACTTCTCTTACTTACATGTATCAACCTCTGGGATTGATAGTAAGTTTAATAGGAGAGAGTATGGATTTAATTATTAAAAATGCTTTTCGCCAGTAAAATACAAATTAAATATTTTTTTCTGGATTTTTTAATTTGTTAACCAGTAGATTTTTCTCAAGATGTACTTATTTTAATAATAACACTGACAAAAGTTCAAATGAGGCCTGAAACTACTGTGAAGTTGATGCTAAAATCCTTTAAAGTCCAAACTTTTTTGAGGCGATCCACGGCATCATCAGGGATAAGAAATACATTCCGCATAAGGCTTCTATACAAATGGAAAGTAAAAATGTGTGAAAAGGGTAGGAATGTGAATTGTATAAAACAAATATGGTAAGGTACAAATATGAATAAGAAATAAAATATTTTTCTGGAAATAGGATTTTTATGCCCTTTCTCTGCTTGTGTATTGTTTTATTCAGAGAGGGCCTGGGACAGGCAGGGGAGACATTAGTACAATGCAGTCGACCCCCCTGTAAGGGTTTCGCGTAGATCACATGACCCACCAAGCCATGTGCTTCTCATTGCGTCCCTGTTAGTCTGCGGTGCAAGACGTGTTTTCGTACTCCCTCCTTCTCCCCAGGTCCTATCCACGGTTTTCCTTTCAAGTATGTTTTAGTGTATGCGTTTTTAGTGCCCACACCTTTACTGGGCCAAAATTCTTATGAAAGATTGTTAAGGAAATTTGATGTTTGAATAAAAGCGGCTATGGGCAAAGGCCCATAGCCATATTAGCCCAATCATTTGATTTGTTTTATAGTAGCCCAGTAAACAGAGCTCAGGCAAGGCAGCACTGGGGTGTGTTCTTTTAGGGCGGAGAAAAAGGACATAAATGAGTATATGATCTAATGGGTGAGTGTCGACACTATACAAAGAGTCTCTCTAAATATGCTGAAATAGTCATTAGAACAAAAGTATCCAACGAGTTATACTTATTTGAACTTCCCCTGTCTGCCCTGTCGAATCGCTGTTTTTTAACTGCCTGAAATTGAACGCTAGGGAAAAAAAGATAGAGTGCACAGCACACACGATATCAAGCACAAACTGACGAAATACCTGACAAGGTGCCGAAAACTAGCCTGTAAGAGCATCCCGTTTTTCTCCTCTTAAAAAACCAGATGCCCTCGCAGGCTAGCCGGAAACGGGCAAACGGTAGCGGATATGGCCACGTGACCAGTTTTCGCATCATTTATCACGTTTTTCTTTTGTTTACACCTTGTAAAGAAATACAAAAGAAAAATATAACAGTGCTAAACTTTTAATTCCATCTTATCCGCTGTCGATGGCGTTTTGCTAGCAGAGCGTTTTAGAATCATGTCGAGGAATCCTGACTTAAGGTGAATATTTCAATTTCTGGCTGAAATTGAAATAAGTATTTATGATGAAACAAATATTACATCAAGTTCATAGTATTAACAAATTAGATTTGACAGGACTTTCGCAGTGCGGTGTATATATGGTTAATTATTCTGTCGATTTATCAATCAATTTTAGGCTTGTGCATATGTAACGGAAGTCTTAACGATTTTTTTCAATATTTTAGCTTTTTTAGCCAATTTTGGCCTCTCCATATTCATTATATTTTAATATTTGTTTTCTAGTGATATACCTGTAAACTAGCTGGTGAACTATTGTAGTACACCACCACAGCTAAGTGTATATTCACATTAAACCAGTATTGTATTGTATCCTGTTTTTTGGTAAGTTCCAGGTATTATTATACATTGAACTCACTATCTCTTTTCTGATTGGGCGAAAGCGTACAGTGAATTTTCGAAATCAGCGCCTTT
>NW_028301552.1:6230000-6257500 GCF_042242905.1 Orbicella faveolata | reverse complement strand
AGCCGAACGTCAATTATCATCTCATCTTGATACCCTTCAATGAGCTCACGGTTACATTTCCATAAGCCGCGAGACTGAACACAGACAGACTCACGGATGAATGTTGTTATCCAATTCATATCTTCCCACTGAATGGCTTCCCCTCTTCTCTTAACGTAACGAAATCGGGGAAGACAGTTACAAGAAGTTAAAATATGTTATAGTAACCTAAGTAAGCCCAGTTTTCATTGGCGAATCAAACGGAAGCACGCATACTTAATCATAAGCATAACAATCCAAACAAACAGCTGGAAAACACAACAGTAAGCACCGAATGAACAAGATCGCTTCTATCTTTTCTTGTTTTTAAGCTTATGCTTGCTCCACTAATAGAAATAACGACGCCTATAACGAAAGCTCTACATATATTAGATCAAAGGACATTGAAGCCTAAGAGGTGGTAAGAAAACCGCACCTTCTAAAATGTTCCTCGAGGCATTCGTTACAAAACCTGTGACCGCATCTTGTTAAAAACGGTTCCTTGAGCGGCAAATGACATATCAAGCACTGGAAATCATCTTCAACTGCACTCACAAAGTCCTCCTCATAGCCCAAAGGTAGCCGATTTCTGGGAGCTTCCGCCATGTTGAAAGTGAAAGCTTCCTGGGGTCAAACTAAACCTTGCGTAAATCATGACCTCGAGTATTCAGTGGTACAGATGGGATATATTGTGTATTGCGAATGCAGCCATTACACTACTGGAAAAATGACCTGGACATCTATTACCATGGAATTCATACGCTTGAGCCGAGTATTACGTCCACTGAACATGTAGGGCCGAACTCACACACGACCGCTCTCATGTGGCTTTGATAGCTCACTTGGTAGAGCATTGCACCGCTAACGCAAAGGTCGTGGGTTCGAATCCCGTTCAGAGCCTAAAACTTTTTCAGGTCATTTTTCCAGTAGTGCTATGGCTGCATTCGCATCTTTCATTCTTTCATTTAATTGCTACTGTTGGACATCTATTACCATGGGATTAAAATTTAGGTAAAGAGTTTCAATCTTAATCTTATTTTCGTCCGGCATTTTGTTTGTCCCAGCTCAATTTTGTCGGAGCTGTCAATCATTTTTAATTTCACCGTTTTGCACTCAATTTCACCCTTTTGCACTCAATTTCACTTTTTTGCACTGGTAAAATTGCACACATCACTGATTTGGGATTAATTGACATGTTCTCAGCCAATCAGACTGCAAAAATTGTTGCTTGTATATTGTTAGGTCTGAAATCATACGCGTGATTTAAAAGACGAACAACCAAAATTGCACGACACGAAGTTCAATTTCCAGTTTATTAGATCCATTTTGAAATCGCACAATTTTATCGCCTTAAATTCTAGACTGTGGTGTATTGTTCCAGTAGCCGGTTTGTTGAAAATAGCGGAACCAGAAACGCCTTTACGTCTCATTTAGTATGCAAAACGATGTCATGTGACGAGAACTCATTCGAGCATGACAAAGAAACAAGTCGTTCTAAAGTCAGAACGAAAATTGTGTACTTCCATGCATAAAAGTTCAATTCTTGTCGTCTGAATCAATGATGGAAGGCCTTCCTTTCTTCTGAGACTTTCCGTTGTCTTTGGAGAAGGAATTTGAAGGTGAATCCTTTGTAACGCTGCGCGATGCCCAGTGGATAGTACGTTTTCTTCTCTTTTAAATACCGTTTAATGGCATGATTTTAAGGGAGTCCAGCACGTTATCATCTCCCTTTTTTTGTGACCTCGGCGTAGAACTCAATACTGAGGACCTTGTGAAGTTCTTGCGGCGCCATTTGTTTTAAGATATTTTCAAGATGGCGGGACTAGCACCAGCTTCGTAACCAGTTTTACTCTCCCATTCTCATTGGCTGAGAAAAAGATGCCATTTAGAGCAAAAAATAGTGCGATTGGTGAATAAATCGCAGCACTGAGAGCCGATCAGATTGCAAGGATAACCAGTGATTTTAAAATGGATTTAATAAAAATATGAAAACAAGCTTGGTGACGAATGATAAAACGTCTATTGAACTCGGTTTTCGCAAAATATCACGATTTGTTAATGTCTCGCAGATCAATTATTTCCTTCAGCCGAAGTAATTGATCTGCACGTCACTGACAAATCACGATATTTTGCTCAACGTCATCCAATAATTATCTTGCCATAGTTTCAAGTGATTATTGGACACAGATCTCATGGATTTTTGACGTTATTTTCCTTTTGTTTTATCGTAATGAATTGTATGTTTGCATAATATATGTACCAGTATGTAACACAAATGAAATTTGAAAGCTGTGTACCTGGATCAATGTCCATTTTCCCCCAAGCTTCAATTCTAAAATTACCTTTGAATTTCTTTCATCCATGTGAGAAATGAAAAGGCTTTTTTTTTTTTTTTTCTTGTGAGTCAAGTCTTTCAGACAACTAACATCTTAGTTAGCTGCACCTTAGATAGTGCTGTCGCCCTTTGAACATATTGGAACCTGTCCACGAGCCTGGAGTACGCCTCCTTAGGAAAAGTAATTGCGTAATCTTAAAGTTATCTAGAGTAGAAGAGGGGAGGGGCCGGGTGGCATGTGATTTTCAACACCTCCTCCCCCCTCCCCCGAGAGAAAAGGTAGGACAGGCCTCCTCGTAAGTGCCATATAGAACGTCTCCCAAAGTTGTTTGCTGAACCTTGTAACAGTAAATAATGAGAATAATATACCTTTTTCACGACCTAGTCATGTGGCGCAAAATCAGCCATGTTGAGCCAGAAGCTGCGCGGTGGCATGGGGCATTTAGAGCAGACAAATCCAAGTTTGACTGATGCGAGTTTCCGACTTTAGTTTGTTTGTCCCTTGAGGCTCAGCATATGTTATGTTATACCACATGATCGGGTCATTCTGAGAGCCTACGTTTCCACATTTCTCACGCGATCTGGGTTCTTATTCTCGCCATCCACGTTTTATTTATTAGCGGCCAATTTTCATAATAACTGTACAACCTCTCTTCATATAGCTCCAAGAGCGACTGAGAGGGAGGAGGAGGAGGCAAAGAAGAGAATCCCTGAGAATTAGGTTGATAACGGTAGTGAGTGTTTCTCTTAGAAAGCTTATTTTATTTTTTATATGTTTTATACCGCTTTGTGAAAATTAAGACCCATGCAGCATTTTTCAGTTTGATTAGGTCTGAGCCAACTGTTTCTTCGCTGTTTTCCGGAGGGGCAAAAGATAAAATTCAAACGTTGCCGTGTAGGCCAATTCAACATAACGCACCTCTTTAAATAAATAGCAGTGAACTAAAGAGATCATATAAAATAAGATGGAAACTGATTCTATTATAATATTCACAACAGTCATTGGTCAGCAATAGGAACGCTGAAAGCGCGGGAGTGACATGCTATGTAAAAAGCTATTCGGACATATATCTCAATGATACATAAAAGTTTTTGGAATTATTCCATGCTATTGTATGAACTCCCGGGATTTCCTTTAAAGCATCAACTTCTTTTAAATTGTTAACCATTGCATAAATATCTCACATCTTTTCTCATTCTGTGTTTTGTGGATTCTTTATGCAGCTTGTGTTGATGGTCAAAAATGACTGGAGTAGTTATATACCTAAGTGAGTGGCTGTTTGTGAATGGTCAACCGCTCACAAGACAACCTTGTCAAGCCCGTGCAAAGACATTCCCTCTCCCCCATGTTTATGTAATCAATCAACCAATCAATCAATCAATCAATCAATCAATCAATCAATCAATCAATCATTTTATTATTTAATATGCTTGAGCTACAACAATTGTACGTTAGCGAATGAAAAAACGTTCTCTGGCTGAAAGTATCGTTACACGAGCTTTCGACTGCCTAAACTGAAGGCTAGGCAACCGAAAGCTAGCATTTGTATAAGATTTTTAGCCAGAAAACGTTTTTAAATTCTACTATGCATGATTCATCCTGGTAACGGTCACCCAAATTGTACGCTAGTTAACTGATTCATCGGTAAATTAAAATAATGACAACAATCATCAACATCTATCTTTTATTTTATGCTCAATTTTGGTGTGTACATTGCTTTAATTACTACATTTATATCTACAGACGATTATATTTACCCACTGTTTAAATCTCCTATTTACTTCACTATCATCACCAAACTTCACAAAGTAACATGACAAGTTAATCAGAATTAATGCATGCCGTAAAGTGTTAAACTTGATAATTGTGTAAATGAATACTTCTATAGCTGCAGTTGTAAAAGACTAAAACTACGTCATTCGGGTTTTATTCACATTACAAAGTAGAGAAAATATTGCAAAATCTATTAAACTACGAATTCGTAAAGATTCGACTTCTGTTCCTTAAAGATGATTCCCAGTCCGTATTCTTGGTTTTCATGTGACGTAGTCATATTCCAAAATTAGAAATTATCCTTCCTTCTAAGGTTTTAGTTTCATCAGATAAAAGGCCCTGTAGCAACGTGACGTTTGGCAATGTTTTAGCTCGACAGAGTTCTTCTTTTTGTAACAGAGCACTCCAAGCTTTTGTGTTGCGTGACATGAAAATGGCGGCCAGAAAAGACTGTCGCGTAGGTCAAAAGACGAGTTATCGCTTTAGTTTTTGTTAAATAAACGGTGCTTGCACTAGAAGAAGCATTTATTTCAATGTGTCGGAGCACTAGAGTAAAAATGTTCGTTTCAATAGCAAAACTCAAGGACGGATGTTTTTGTTATTTTACGGTCGCCATGTTTGTGCCCCTCCGAAGGGCACAAACATGGCGTCTCCATACAAAGCTCTATAAATTTGGATAACACGTTTCTGCGAATAACGGGCGAATGAACAACAGCGGAAACCTGATTCTTGGCGAGGTTGTTTATATAGCAATCATCTATCATATCCTAGATTCTTGAATTTATTTATTGAATGGTTACGATTTTTAGTTTTGATCACATGACTGGTGAAAACCAAGAATTGCACACTCTCAGCACCCCAATGTCCGTAAGTCTCACTCGTGCGAATCGATGTTATTCGTTACCAACCGCCTACCTTATCTTTGAGGTATCTTAAATTCTTTTTCCAGCAGTTTCTTGGATTTTTACAGCTATGAAGTCGTTTAATCAAGTGATGTCAGAAACTGAACAAAGCACAAAACTTCGCATCCATAATGACGGTTGAGACATGAAACTTTGAATTCACTTCATGTAACTAGTTTCGAAATTTTACAGTTTGTGACGTCTTGCACAAGTCAATACAAGAATCGTAAACAAACTCCAGCTTTCGAGAGTGTGTAATACGAGCTAGAAATCATCTTTAAATATTAGTATTTTCACTTGAGAACTAGGATGAGTTCGAATCGAACAGAGGGGAAACAATTCTAACTGACTCTAAAGGATCAGCTAACCAGTTCTTGAGGTCGATAATTAAAATTTGCCAGATCAATAACTTAAATTAAAAGTCAATAACACAGTTAAAAGCACAGCGCTAAAAAAAAGTCGGGATCTAAATTGGACTTCTTGTTGTTTTATTTTTGGACAAAAACAGTGTTCGAAAATAAAACCTTCCGAACATTTTAAGCATCCGAATATTTAGAGTACAATTTAAAACTTTAAAGCAGCTTCGCAGCTCTTTTTTTGGAGTGAATTTTAGTTGACACACTGCTCGAGAATACGAAAATGAAACGTCCAAAATTTTTACGTCCGTAAATCCAGACATCTTGCTTTTTTTTAATTTTCAAAAAAGAAATCGACTCAAAGCTAGTTAAAATCAATGGACTAAAAAGTCCTAACAATGAAATAACCTGAACAGCATAAAAGTAAATTTTATTGATAAAAACAAGAAAATTCCAAAGTTGCCTGTCAAAATACTGTCACCACGAAAACGAATCTTCTTGGTGGTGAATCTACTTTAACTTTAATGAGCAAGGTGTCGTCAACAACAAAGCGTCCTGTCCTGAGGTCATTATGTATTACAGATTGTGGGAATCCAGACCCTAAACGGGCCTCATGTTCTATAGGCTTTTAAAAAGCTTTACTCTTTGAGTCTGTAGTAAACCCCAAAACAATGTTTTGTCGTCAATTTGGATTATCTGAAAGATTAACTTAAAGATTACTGGCTTTGAGAACCCCCAGGGTAATATAACGTCATATTCACCTTTCTTTAGAATAATATATATCTGACCGTACGTATTCGCAAAAAAATGCCCGCATTGACTCGAAGACAATCCCACCGGCCAGAAATCCTCTGACAACCCCCCCCCCCACCCCCTGGCTAAGGAGATTGGCCCGTCACGCCTGCACGTGGCATGGACCACTCCAGCAGGGGTGCCATGTCAACACAGAACCCTCAAACAAGGTTCAAGATCTGATTAAAATACCCAGAAGCACAGTCAATATCAAGGTTATTTAACACTGAAAACTCAATTAAGTCTAGCTAAGTGGAGGTGTCAATACAAGACACCTACCCCTACACGTTGCTTTTGACAGCTGGCCCCCAGCAAACCACCAGCAGGTTGGCCAGTGCCTGGGCAATGTGCCCAGCCTGGCCCTAACGGAGCTCCCCCTGGGTTTAAGGTCGCCGCCTTAGCCAATCTGGCGGGCATGTTTTTGCGAAATCGCTCGGATATCAACCCCAAAAATGCTCCAGGAAGCCAAATTGCCTCATTTTTGGCCTAAACATGCAAGACCAGTGGCCCCTTGTCGTTTGGGGTGCCTGCCAGGGGTCTTTTGCCCTCAAGATTATCGAGATCAAAAATGCTTCAGGAAACCAAATTGCCTCAACGCTGGCCTTAACATGCAATACCTGTGGCCCCTTGTCCTGTGGGACGCCTTTTGCCCCTTAACAATTTTGACCGTGTGGGCAGAAACATGCCCGCATTGACTCAAATACAGCCCCAGGGGTCAGAAATCCTCTGACCGACCCCGTGGTTAGGGGATTGGCCCGTTACGCATGCACTTGGCATGGACCACTCCAGCAGGGTGCCATCTCAACACAGAATCCTCAAACAAGGTTAAACAACTGAGTAAAATACCCAGAAACACAGTCAATATTAAGGTTATTTAACACTGAAAACTCAAATAAGCCTAGCTAGATGGAGGTGTCAGTACAAGACACCCTCCCCTACCCCCTGTTTTTGACAGCTGGCCACCAGCAAACCACCAGCAGATAGGCCAGTGCCTGGACAACGTCCTCAGCCTAGCCTTGACGGAGTCTCCCCTGGGTTTAAGGTCGCTGCCTTAGCCTGGATCCGGGCTGGGCGCGGATTCAGGCAAAATCCTAGAGGGCATTTTTTGCGAAATCGCTCAGATATATGTCTGGATTTATGAAAACGGTGTTCAAGAAATCAAGCGCGTTTTTTCTCGCCAGAGACTCTCTCTAAAGTAGACGATATAAGAATTAAAAGGAATGTCAGTCCATTATACTTTTTCCTCCACTCTCTTATCTCTCTTTTCTTGCTATCCTCTCTCTATTTTTTTTTTTTTTTCTCATCGTTTGGAGTGAATTTAACTGAGGCTTTTTGGAGGTGTGAAATCAAAGTGCATACGGCTATTTTGGTGCAAAGTCTTTAACACGGTTTTCATGAATTCAGTCACACATATATTTATATATTTGTAAAATTATAAATGTATGAGTAAATTAAGTTATTGTTCTTGTTATCAAAATACGGTCACCACGAAAACATCCTTTTCCAAGAACATAGACAAACCACACCACTGGCAGCCTTTAACGTGTATAAAGTTAACGCTGAAGCCATGACGATGAATCTACTTGAACTTTAAAGAATAAGGTGTCGTCAACAACAAAGCTTTTTGTCCTGAAGTCACTATGTGATACAAATTGTGGGAAGCCAAAGCATGAACCGGTCTCATGTTCTACAGGCTTTATAAAACCTTTTTGAGTTGGGTCTGCAGTAAATCCATGAACAACGTTTCGTCGTTGATTTGAATCATCTTGCTGATCGATTAACGTAACTGTTACTCGCTTTGAGAACCCCCAGGGTAATATGGCGTCATATTCACCTTTCATTACACAAATAAATATGGAGAGATGAGTGTTCTCTCCAACGCCATTGCCATTTGGGCACAACTGTAGCATCAATTTGTAGCCAAAGGCGTAAAACGGATCGCTGTCAATGTCCATCTTTTCATTGTTTTTTCCTTGCCTCAATTTGTCTTCAAAGCTTGTTATCTTCCATATAAAAATGCGGGATTTCTCTGTATCCACCTCTAATATCAATAGTTTATTGCTAAGGTCAGTGTTAAACGAATTAAATTTGTCATCAAGTTCCTTCTTTACCATACCCACACTCTCTCTCTGCAGGCGCTGAAGAACACGTACTTTGTCATCTAGTTTTTTCCGGAATCTATCTTCAAGATCCTTCTTTACCATACCCACATTCTCTTTCTGCAGGCGCTGAATAACACTTACTTTGTCATCTAGTTTCTTCTGGAATCTATCTTCAAGTTCCTTCTTTACCATTCCCAAATTCTTTTCATGCAGGTTCTGAATAACACTCAATTTTTCTTCTAGTTTCTTCTGCACTCTATCTTCAAGTTTCGTCAAGTAAAACGTTAAAAACACCAGTCCCAACACCAAACAAACTAAAAATATTTTGCGCTCCATACTTATTTTCTGCTCTAGATTTGTTTGGCAAGTTTTTACTTTTTGTTCAAGCTGATCAACCCTCCGTTGGTGTTCCTGTTGGCAAGTTTTTACTTTTTGTTCAAGCTGATCAACCCTCCGTTGGTGTTGCTGTTGCAGGGAATCTACTTCGTATTGATGCTGGTGTTGAATATCAGTTACTTTATCAAGTTGCTCGTCTAAGATATTTACCCTCTCTTCAAGTCTGTCAAAATGTGTGATCTTCCCTTTTACATTTTCCTGGGTGTCCCTTAACTCACCGCACGCTAAATCGAGGTGACTTTTAGTTGCACATTCAAGATGTGATTCGAGTTCATCTCTCTGCACCTGAAAATAAAATGCTATAATTTAAACTATTTCCTCCACAAGAACAAAGCTACCGCTTCATACCTATTATACTTGCAACGTTTTCCTCCCTTTTAAGCCATGCTCTGTTTTTCTTCTTTTAGCGTTAAAAGATTTTCTGATTTTAGATCGGGCGATCGGTCGGAGTGAAAACCAAGTTCAAAGACAAAAATAACAAAAAGGTAAGAAGATAAACATGGAACTAGGAGGTCCGAAACAGAGAAACGTTGGTCACGTGACGACAAAAGAATCCTTTATTTTAAATAGTTTGCAAAAGAAAGTGAATCAGTTCCATAACAAGGATGGAGGCTCTGTTGTAACAAACACAGCATAACACAAAACTTAATTTAACCACAAAGGTATGAACATTTTTCCGGCTCTAACAGTTGAAGGAACAGATAAATATATAAAACTGAGACTGATAAAAACCTCAGAAACTGAGGCCTTGTTTTCACGACAACCGTTGTCTCCCTTGACATTCCTGAAGGTGTTCTGTTTACAGACTCCGTTAAGCGGCTTAAAAATGAGAAGAGTTTTCACAAGTAAGATTGTATTTAATTTAGGTAATTTGAGCAGAGCGCGATCGCAAATAGATCAATTTGAATATTATGGCGGGAGATCCAAAGGAAGCTTGTGTTTGCGTTCCTCTTCTTATAATTGTTGTCTTATGCACTTAGTTTGTGTCCGACGAAGGAACGGATTTCAGCAAAGGCTTGGATTGCTTGCACTTAGAGGCAGGGGAAGAGTAACGGAGGCATATTTTTATCGGCTGGTATATGTTGCAGGTTAATTGCAGGTTGCAGGTTGCAGGTTGAAGTGAGCTGTTTAATCCAATTGAAGTTGAATAAACTCCAATATAAAGGCTAACCGCAAGCAACCTAAACTGATCAAGGCTCACTGGAGTGCTATGTAGGCTATCCGGAGTTCTATGTAGGCTTACTGAGACTCAAAAGTTCATTTTTCAACCTGCAACCTGCAGCCTGCAAAATATGTCTGCCCTATTTTCATGGTCTTTCATCACTGATCCGGAGAGAAGGAAAATCGCGTGAGTGCTCATGAAAGGCCACAGTTCTGCTTTGAGGACATGGTTTAAAACCAATACGCAGATAACATTCGGTGCGAACATTTCCGTATCTCGAGGCAAACGTTGCAATCTGGTTAGTTGGTTCGATGAGACATGAACATGAGACGCGCGATTCCAGCGTAGAAGCGAGTAGCTGTTGTATTTCCGAATTGACAGCCTTGTCAGATAAATAACCGCAAGCGACTCCTCATTGGCCGAATGTTATTGCCAGGTACCTGGTTTGGTGGCTTAAATTTAATGAGAATTACATTGAGGTTTGCCGACCACTTAGCTTTAAGTGAGTTGGAAAAGTAACTGTTTTCACGGGATTTCCGTTCCTTACTGAGCGACCTGAAAAACCACGGCCTGAGAAATGAAAGATGCTAGGCAACATCTTGAACAACAATAATAATAACAACAACAACAACAAAAACAAGTGTCATCTTAACTGTTTAAGAAAATGTAAAATTCATTTAAAATGAGAAAAAAAAAAAAAAAGAAAAGAAAATCTGGTTAAAACTATTTGGTCATTCACCAAAGTCTCTTTTTCTACAATCGCAATATTAGTGACCGCTATTTAACAGTTTGACTGTTCAACCGATACAGGTTCATCAACAAAAATCCGCGCCAAATGCCTTCAAAGAAAAGTTCCTTTGAAAAGCTAGTCTGTTACAAAGGCGTGTACTTCCAGATCCGATTTTGCGAACCTTTTCAAAGAATTCAAATAGCAGTCTCAAACACTAGTCTACTTCGCAAACATTTAACAGTGATCCTTACCGTCGATAACCTGTGAGAAAAAGATTCCCTTCCATTTGTACTCTGTGTGAGACGAAGGGGTGTTTGTTCCTGTTCCCTCTCGTCTCCCGATCGCCGAGCATAAAAAGAAAGAATCTCTTTCTCGCATGGTAAACCTCGAATATAGGTCATGAAGTATAACACACACTGGCTAAAAAGGTAAAAGGTACCGCAAATCCGTTTATAGAGGAGACCACTCAATGTTTGTCAGTGCCTTGACAAACGCGGTGTCGCTTCTTGTTATAGCCAAAACATTTTACCTCTGTGCGGCAGCCCATCCACGCATATGGACACGGGATTTTGGTTAAGGGGCAATAGTCTTTAATGTGATTTGAAACCTGCAAGAGAACATGGCCTGAGCACATTTGGTTGACGCCGTTTACACTTAAGATTGCGGTACTGACATCTTTTTCACAATAATACTGATAAACAATTGGAATATGAGCTCATGAAAGACGTGAAAGCTAAATGTAAAATTTAAAAAATCTACCTCGAAACATTAGAGAACTAGACAAAGTTGCCATTATGTGGAAGACCTCTAGCCACTGCACACGAATGGCTGATAGTATACGAGTAGCTCATCCAATCAGATTGAAGTATTTGCGTTAGCATAATAACAGAATTTTACTAATTAATAAATAGGTTCTTCAATCTTCTAATGGCTTCCATATAGTAAGCAAATCATCTCAATGAAGCCGCATCGTTCACCCTAGCTCATATTCCCTGCTTTCATATTTGTTGGTCTCCTAAGACGAAAGCTATCAGATAGTTTGTTAAAAATCTATCCAGAACCTTCTCATGTGACGACGGCACAGTGATCTTTACTGTCACAAGGGGATTAGTAAATCCGGCACAGCAGAGGAACAAAGTGTAACTTTGTTCACTTGCTCTGCTACTGCATGTTCATATTTTAAAGCAGTTAATCTCCATGGGGAGAAAAAGTGTTTATTGACACATCTATACAATTACTCATAAACGAAAGGCGAAAACCGAGATTCTAATAATTGCCGACGAGAGGACAAGAAGGAGTACTGAGGTGACTCACCATTCCTCGAGAAATTACTGCTTGGCAGTTGTTAGGACACCTCACTGGGAAGCGTTGACATGTTTCAAGATGACCCTGCAGTTCCTGCAATTAAAACGAAACACCGCAAGATTCGTGAATTTCCCCTACCAAAACACCCGTCGGAGACTCCCATATAAAAATGACAAGGGTGCTCATCGGAAATTTTGAAAAGAACCTCTCTAAGAGGTACCAAGATCCTGTTTTGTGGGCGTGGCTTGAAATGTTTTCACCCCTAAGAGGTACTAATTCTTAAAAAAAAAAAAACTTCTGTCACATTTTTTCGGCTCAATACCCTAGAAGGTACAGCGAAAGCTCCTGCTGTGGACTTTTCGAGTCTAAACAAGATCCGTGTTTTTAGCCCCTAAGATAATAGAATACAATAGAAACTTAACAAGAATGGTTTAGTTTGGGCTATGCTAGTAAACTGAAGTTATTAAAGAGTTTTTTGCGCATGAACGAATCAAACGAGATTCATGGTAAAAAATTCTTAATGTCCTTTGTTGTTGAATGTTTAGAGTGGTCGATGCACCCAGCTATAGCTAAACCCAGTTAGTTCTCAAGCATGCCACTTAAACTGAAAGAAAGAAATATCTCGAATGAACATAATAGGTCTAAAATACCTACTGGCGGAAGGTAGAACAGTTAGCCTTTTACAGGCATGACCCGGAAAGCCTTCGAGGGTGCATGGCTGAAGGAGACGGAAAAAGAATCGCAGGACTGCATAAGGCGCTTGCACTTTACCCAACATCCCCCGACGAGAAATTTCTTGGGGGCATAGCAGGAAGTATTGGAAGATAAGCTGAAGAACCACCACAAAAACCATGGCACGTTTGGCTCTAAAGAGGCCTTGGAGGAGCGAAGGCGCACGTGCGTCTCCCTTGGTCTACTAGACAGGGGACACCAGCATTTGGTAAAATCCGTCTTCGAGGCCTTGCCAACCAAAGACGACCTTGGACCTTTGCCTACAGGATCACAACAAGAGACAGGAGGGACACAGGCTGGGACAGCGTCAGAAAGCGACAACGAAAGAAGCTTGTTCATTACGCCGCTGGACAGGGCTGCTCCACTGACCTCGCCGGCAGGTGCAAGTTCAAACGTCTACGACCTGGCGGTTTCAGAAGAGTTCATGCGTAACAGCACTGGTAGTACAAGAAAGAGGTCAAAGCGTCGTGCTCACGTACAGTCAAGTGAGTGAGAAGAGGCCTCGAAAAACACTGCTGAATTACTTCAGTCAAAAATAGAAATGACACTTAATAACGAAACGAATGTTACTGTACCGAGTTTAGGCGCAGAAAGAGTACTTTAAGTTGAAGTTACGACTGACCCAACTCATTGCATAATGTTTGTATGTATATGCAGTTGAAAGATGAACAGAGTTTGACGTTAAGACTAACTACTTTTGTACACGTTTGTAGTGTTATTAAACTAGTGGCATTTTGAGTCCAGCCCTTTTCTTTAGAGAGTCTGCTGTTCTTCGCTCTTGAAATTTGAAATCGGAATCTCTCAGAATGGCCGTCCATTGTCCATATCCGTGCCTGTTAATTCCTCGCTAGAGAAAATCGTCCTCGTCTGCCGTGAATTTCATCACCCGATGAAGTTTCCTCTGATTTCGCAGGTTCTCGGTGGGAATGACAACCTTCCTGGGGAAGACAGGCTTGCCTTTTCCATAGTTTCAACCGACAGTGTCGAGCCAGAAGTTGAACCGCCAAACCTCGCTTGTACATCTTCGTCCACCTCTGAACCCTTGCTTCCTTGAAGCTTCTGTAGACACTCGCGAGCCTTCACAGCAACTTCGCGCGATCTCCGCTTTTGAATTTTGTTGTTGTTGTTGTTGTTGACATTTCTTTTTTTTTTTTTAACAGTACAATAAAATACATTACTTACAATACTACATACTCTCCGCTTTTGATAGTGAACTTTGGCAACAGGAGAACGGTGTTTCTGGTCTTCCGACAAAATCCTTTGCTCCTCGCTGGTGAGCTGATTGAGTCTTTCCGTCTCAACAATTTGGCGATAACGCGTAGGATGAATGTACTTTCCAATTGCATCAAAAAGCAGTTTGCTCATAATTTCGCCCAATTTACCGCGATGGCCGCCATTTCTGTTGACGAGAACGAAATCACACTCGGGTTTGAGCAGCGGTCTGACCTACGAGATGTAGCCATTGAGCACTTGCATGTTTTCATCGGTCAGAATCAAAGAATCAAATCCATACTTTCCAGCAGTCTTGAACGTTTTCTGATCAATGAATCGGCCGTTTTCGCATTAATTCCTTAGCTGTAGTAATCATGTCCACCGTCAAATATTGATAAGTCATGGAACGCGACCCCTTCACTCTGAAGAACAGAAACATGGCAACGAATTTCGTGGCAAATGTCAAGTATGAAGGATTAACTTTAGCTGGACTCGATTTGCAAATCTTCACTCTATTTTCGTAACGCAGCAGATGAAATTTCACCACCTCCAACAACTCCTCCATTGTTGCCTAGTGGATTCTTGCTTCCAGTGTTTCAATGTCAAAATCTTGCGTCCACTGCAATCTCATCATTTTTGCAATCGTCTTTCGCGCTCTTTTGAGGTACAACTCTGTTGCAGAGAACTTTCGAAGAACTGCCTGCGGCGCGCCATGAAGTTTTCTGAAGTCGATCATTTCAGAAATGCCATCTTTGTAGCTCCCCTCAGCGTTTTCTTATTATTATTTCTTTAAGTGACTGTCGCCCTTAATTAAACAATTCTCTGTCTATAACTGGCACCGTTACTACTTATATTTCTTTTTATATTTATATCTGTATGTTTTTTTTCTTTCTACCTCTTCTTTTCTTTATTTTTCTTACAAGCGATTTAAAGCGTAATAATTCTTGTAACTACTCAGCTCGTTTAGTTTTTATTATTTTGAGTAGTTTTTCTTTGCTTATTTAAGTTGAATGTACTTTGCTGTATGATATTCTCTGTATTATGCAAAATAAAATGGTTGTTGTTGTTGTTGTTCCTAAATGACCAATTTGGGAACAAGCTGTTCCATTCACAGATAGGAATTCGGAACAAAACGGTCCTAGATTATCAATTTGAGAACAATATGTTCCTTTCACAGATAGGAATTCGGAACGAAACGGTCCCAAATGACCAACTATATGGAACAAATTGTTCCATTCACAGATGGGAACTCGGAGCAAAACGATCCTAAATTATCAATTTGGGAACAAATTGTTCCATTCACAGATAGGAATTCGGAACAAAACAGTGCTAAATGACAAATTATGGAACAAATTGTTCCATTTACAGATAGGAACTCGGAACAAAACAGTCCTAAATTACCAATTTGGGAACAAAGTGTTCCATACACAGATAGAAATTCGGAACAAAAGAGTCGTAATTTGTCAATTTAGGAACAATGTGTTCCATTTACAGTTGGGAACTCGGAACGAAACGTTTCTGATTTACACTAGAGTAAACGTTTTGTTCCTACTGTGTAAGAAGGCTGGTCCTCTTATAGTTAACAGAAACACGAAACCGGGGAACAGTCGATACTAGAGGAACGTTCCTTTTGACATCTCGGAATGGCCAGCGAAACTTAAAATCAGAGAAAAAACAGGGAAAACTTAAGATAAGATAAGCGCTTACGTGAAATAGAAGCAATCTTCAAAATCTGATCAACTTTATCTCGCTTAAAGGCAGCAGAACATGCAAAGATGAGATTTTGGGAAATGTATAGGACGAGGAGGAGGATTATGCTGTGCTGTTGCAATTAGGAATGGAATTTAGAAAAAAAAAGCACAGATTCGTCACCCTCACCTTGTCCCTCAGGTTTAGAGCGCCGCACTTGTATGGGCAGGTTAATGGACGTAATTTACATTTTTCTCGGACATGATCCTAAAAGTAAAAAGAAAAATTGATATCTCTCAATTCTCATAACATCACCTGCGTATACAATTTTTGGTACAATAGGCTAAAAGCATCACATTTGTTTTTCAGAAAACGGCAAAACCTTGCTTCTTTGCCGCGGTGGAGTTGAATAACTGCACGTGTTTTGTATATATAAAAAATATATTGCCATTCCAAAATATGGAGAGTTTCATGTTTTTGTAACCATCTCATTTTTCAATAGTTAACAAACATTTTGGCCCATATTTTAGCGATTTTCTTAGTGACTCTTACTCATAATCAGTTGGAAAAGCTATCTTACAAATCTGCGAAACGAAGAGCTTATTCTAATTTTTCCACGTGAAGAAAAAGGACAAACTCTTAGAGTGGAATTGAAGAGCAAATGATTTCATGAGTTTGACGAGCCAATCAGGGCGCGAGAAATGCACTGTACATCATTTTGGTATATACTAAGACAAGTATTTCAGTATTTGCATGCTGACAACATGTGATCACTTTTAATTTTCCAGTTATATTTAATAAATGAATTGTAGGAAATTACACAATTAACGCAATCCAATGAGGAAGAACTGATCATGATAATTCCTTTATTTATTAAGAAACCAATTTGAAGGTTTGTTGAGTGCATACTGACTAGTTTCAAGATCGATCATTCAGCTCAAACTGTATCTAGTTAAAGTTTCACAATATATTTAAGCATAGCTCTCATCGGTTTATTGTTACCTCCATTTGACACTTTGGGTGTGGCTCACTGCAGAATTCACACAGTATAATCCTCCACTGGCACGTGACACTCACGTGTTCACTGAGGTCTTTGCTTTTCAATATAACTAGACAGTTTTCATTGGTGCAGGGAACATCTCTAAAAGGGCAGGGTGCCAAGTGAGTCTGTCGGAGAACCAACACGCTTTGGTTAAGATCGTTTACCTTCAAAAGATCACTTCTTGACCGTCGACTATATTATTTACAGCAAGTCAACCATCATTCATTTGAAAACTCATACGTCACAGCACGCCTTTGTCTACTCTACACTTAGTGCGTACGTGTACGTACGCGCTTTTTTCACTTCTTGAAGATGGGCTAAACCCGAAACGTCTAGTTTACATGTACGCTACTATTTCACACTTTCAAGAGCTTTTTCAGCCTTATGTTTAGTTCATCGTGATGTCGACCTGAGTTGGGAGTTGACTTCCAGAGGGAGATTGATTGTTCGAATTTGATGGTGCTATTTCTCCTTCCACTGATATTAAACAAACAATCTGTACCTCTTTATATCTTAATTCACCAGTCCACTCACAACCATCACTTGGACATTTTATGATTAACGATAGAACCTTCCGCTCGGTTGCTTTGTCCGGAAAGATATCCTAAAAAGGAACAGAAAGTCTATGACTACTGAGGGATCGAATGGTACAATTTCATAAAGAACTCTGAATTATGCTCGAACACGTGCCCTTTCGCCGAATGTAAGGAAGCATGCACATTGATCAATCATTACGAATGATTGCTTAAAAATTAATTAGCGATTACAGTTAAATAATAAAACTAATTTCTAACAACAACCTTTAGGAGGAAGAGTGATCGGTCTATAGAAAGGGTTGAGATAAGTTATAACCAAGGGTTTACGGTAATATAACCTGTTCAAAGGGTGGGGGATGGTCCCTCAAAAACTCTGGGTGTCACAAAATTTCACGGGCTCGCAGTGTCGCTTTTTAGGAGTTATGTGCATAGTCACGCGATTTCTTCACAACGCTGTCTCGCGATCTCGTTTCTTTGCATGGTTGAGGACGTCTCGAAGTCCCGTGATTGTTTGCTTGTTTTTATAAATGACGTCTTCTCGTAACTAAGTATATTGAATTTTAATAACGCAACTTTCAATTTTGCAAGAAAAGGTTAATCCGAAATTCTCCTTAATTGTCTGAATTCCACCAAAAGTACCGCCACGTCATTTTGGCGCTGGAAATAAAAAACAGGGAGCGTGTTTTAGGATATCACAACGTATAGTGTTATGGTTGAATTTCCAATTCCAGATGGTCTCCGTGTGGCAATTTAAAAAGTCAAAGTGTGGTCGGGCTTGCAAAGAAAACGCTCGTCTCAGCGTCTAGCAAAGTCTCGCGTTTACCATTCGCTGTCCCTTGTTAAAGTGCACCTAACCCCCGATTTTTTTTTTTCGCTAAAACGAATCTACATGTTACTTCAAATACTTCTGCGAAAACATTTGTGGATTCACTTAAATCCTCGATTTTCTGAGCTCCGACGAAATCTCGAAAATAGCCCCAAAACACCGCCATTTTGTTTCACGACCGAGTTTGAGGAGAATGGGTCCAGCGGTTGTTGTGACGTCTACCCAGGAAGGTCGAATATTTCACGTCCTCTCATTTCCTTCAGGATGGTGCAATACACATTCGAAAAGTGCGCAGAAATGCCTTCCAGAAGTGCTATCGGCTGTTGCAGCAATATCCCAGATCTAAAAAAAGATATACTGTACAATTTACTAGCGATGATCGGTCAATGGTACAATAAAGACATAACGATGATTGATTTTGTCGAACCGAAACACGCGAACTGAGTCTGTGAGAACTATTGAAGAACTCTCAGTGGAATTTGTTCCGCAGACTTTCAAATGCTATTTTCAAAATTTTCTGCTTAAAGCCAACCAGCAATTTGTCGCAATACTACCGACAACCTAAATCTTCCAGTCCCGCAGTATTTATAACATAGCCGGCAAACTTGTGTGATCAATCAAGAAGCGTTACGAGCAAATATACTGATGTGTAAGTAGGTCGCAACTGTACGCCGCCAACCAGCACTTATTTCTCTTTCGATTTAGATAAAAGTCGAAGATTAATCCTGTAGAGTTACATGATAACAAAATTGTAACACTCACAGAGTTTTTCGAAGGTTTTGGAAATCAGCAGTGCGGCAAACGTTCTATACATTAGTGTCGAAAATATGACTGCGTAACATTATGTGCGGACCGCATAGGGAACGCATCCTTTTCGTTTATCCGCCGAATTTCACTGCAAACTTTGAAAAAAATTTACACTGGTTATTTGGAGTTACGACTTAAAACGTGTGGCTATGTGAAATCGGTAATTGCATGAAATGTTTCCTTCCGCCTTGTTTCCCGTAGCTTCAAAAATACAAGTCCAAACAATTCCACGATTTTCAATCGATCGAAGCCAGTGTTCTGGAGGCCATCAAGTCTCGAAAACTGTAACACTTACGTCGCTCCTATAAACATGAAGCATTCCAGAAAGTAAAACACAAACTGGATTTAATAGAACAACCATACCTTGACAAAATATATTCTCGCTAAGGACAAATGTAAACGGGCTTTAAACACCCGTGGGAATCTTATGTTTAGTTGACGAAATTACCATCCAAAGCAGTCTTTGAGTTTTCTTTCCTGCTTTTCGTTTGCCTGCTCCTCCACTTCGTATCTAGCTTTCCATTCCTAATATACAAGCAGCTCGTCCGCAAAGAAGTCTTCCCCGTCGTCGCTTGAAATGTTGCAAATTGTTCTCAAAGCTCTAAGCAGTGAGTTCACAGTTGTCGAACGTGCTCGATCGAAGTTTATTTCGGCGTCCTCCGAATCGAAACCTAAATCTGACTCCAGTGACGAAAAAGAAGTGATTCTGAAACAAAACTTGGACGTTTTAGTCCCAAAATATATTGGAACGATTAGTTTTGTCTTCCATTTTCTCGAGCAAATACAGAGAGCTGACTGAGGCGCCATTATGTTTGGTTCCTGGGTAGACAACATCAGCAACCACCGCCCCAGACTCCCTGAAACGCGGTCGTGTAACATTTCAGGCGCGACGTTGAAAGGGCATAGAAAATCGAGGATTCAACCAAATTCAAAACTTTTTTCGCCCAAATGCTTAAATAAACAAGAGGATTCGTTTTAGCGAAAAAAAAATTGGGGTAAGGTGAACTTTTAAGACTCTAACGGGCCCTATTCCAATGAAACAAACACCGATGGTTATGGACTTGTGCACATTAAAATGCATTTAATATACCTCATGGTTCAAGGCCTGCCTGTCCGCGGGACAAGTTAAAGGCTCGCCTACTTGCCTGTTAAAAAAAGAAATGATAAGAAGAAAATGAAAGTAATTCCTCAGCCCTACTTCATAAATTAATACCGTGCAAATTACTAGTTCCTTGTTTTCAGACCGTTATGCTTTATCTACGGAGATTTTGTACGCGCCTACATTCTTCTGACTTAAGTGATCCCTCTCGCTGGGTCCCAAATTAAAGCGCGGAGGGTAAGAAGGGGGGGGGGGGGAGGGGGAGATGTCCCTGGAGCCCTGAAGCCCGAACGTTTTGGCTGCTGAGCCTGGAGCCCCCTCATTTCACAGCGCGGAGCCCTGATCTTTTTTAGATAAGAAGTCGGGAGCCTTGAAAGCTTTTCTGTGAAGCCCGGACCCCGAAGTATTAAGATTCAATCAGTTTTAGTGCCCAGTAAAGGCATTTACTGAAGACAAAGTGCAAGAGATAAGAGAAACATGCTTTTCTTTTCCCATTTGTCCAGTGTGTTACGCAATTATCATATTCCCATTTCTTAATTTAAAGTATCTTCTCTTGAGACGAAGCAAATAAAGTTGTGTTTTTATGATCTGTTTTGGCGTTATTGCTGTTGCGCACGGCTGGAATATGTGGAGAGTATTTAGACGAGAGCAACAACTTTGATCAATTCATGCTAATTCCTATTTTTTTTGGAAATTCTCCGGTAAATGACTTCAATTATGAAATTAAAGTTCCTTCTGAATTCGGTGCACAGTAATCGTGGATTTAAATTTTTGATTGCCGAATCAAAACTTGAAAAAACGTCGCGCACATGTATTTAGTAACTTATCTTACTTACATGCTTCAACCGCTGAGATTGATAGTAAGTTTAATAGGAGAGAGTATGGATTTAATTATTAACTAGTGAGACAATCTCAGATAGTGCAGAGTGTAATGCATAGTTCTGACGCAGTACTCTTGACACAGTTCCTATATAACCCCTGCCATTCACTCCTGGTTTGTACTGACCTTGCTAGTCAGCTAGGGATTTTGATGAGACATAATCTTAGCAGTGTGTATATTTCATGCGGGTATTTTTATTCACAGTCCAAGAATAACTAACAATTAATTACCGTTTGTCAAGACACCTCTCGAATTTTACTGTAGTGTTTTACGTTGATTTTTGCGGCTAGGTGGAAAACGCGGGGCCGAGGTCCCGGGCTGTGGAAAACGCGGGATCTGGTGGAAAACGCGGGTTCTGGTGGAAAACACGGAGTCTGAGTGGAAAACACGGGGGAAACGTTTTTCCCCCAAAATATGAATTTTCCTCGCTAAAATGAGAAGTCGAAATTTTGTTATTGCAATGAAAATCACGGCTTGAAACGCGTTCCTCAAACATTTCGTGAGAAAGAAAACCATTCAAGAGCCAACGTGCCGTGCAGTGGTTTTCTTTTGTATGGGGCGTCTATATTATTTTTCGCAGTAACCTGCGTGGATTTTTGTTGTACCTTTTGAAAAAATATTGAAATAATAAAGATTGTTTTGCTTAGTATCTTTAATCATGAAAAGCGACAGTTCCCGTATTTTCTCGATTAAAAGGCGGTTACCTGTAAGTAGGACCTCAAGAAATGGCAACAAAAATTACCATAGAATATAAAGAATAAACAAATAAAATATGCCTGGCCCAGCCGGGCCAAATTTGAAACAAAAGCTAAAGAGATTTAAAGGATTATTAATCGAGAAAATACAAATTCTGTTGTTCCTTTAAATAAAACAGAAGTCGGCCCCTTACTGTAGTTGCTTGCGTTAATTTCAGCGCGAATAATCTCCACTCTTACGAATGTGGATTTCGTTTTCGCAGTCTCCTTACACACGAGTTTACAAAAAAATGTTGTTCTAGTGAAATCAAAATGTTATTCCCTTTACATTAAATATCGACTGGGACCTCACTAGCGATTCATAAATGATGAGACTCCAGGTTTATAATTACTTCTGTCGTATTGTACATTGGGGACCGGTCATTATTTATCGCCTGGGAGGGCGGGGAGGAGGGGGGGGGGGGGGGGGGCGTTGACGTAGGATTTTTTGGGGGCGATCATTCGATTTTTAGAATGACAGAAGGGGGGATCAGTCGTAACTGAGAGCCCAAACGGGAGGATCACTAAATGTCACATGCCCATACAGACTTGGTGGATGGCTTTTTGGCACTCTAAAAAGAAACTTTGCAGTTTCCAAACACTTGGGATGGTTAGTTGCTGTTATGCCAATTGACATCAGACCACATCAGTCACGGGGCTCTCAGTAGAACGGCGGAATTCTACCGGCTATAAAATCGAATGTAGCCACATGTTCTGGTCATTGAAATTTGTATATATATAACAATAAATTAGAACTTACAGACTGAGACGTTTCAAGAAGAAAATAGTATTTTTATTAAAGAGGTGAAACAGCGCTACTTGCTACATCTAATTTTATAAATCATAAACAACTCATTTTCCCTAACACTTTCCCTCCAAAATGCAGGAAATCGCATCTTTGGCCAACAAAAATTTCAAATTTTCTTGGGGAACTTACCCCCGGACCCCGTACGCTGGCTTGTCCCTTCGGGCGAATCGGACCTCACTTTAATTTATGTCGCCTGTTATTCTTTATTCGACGCCTGTAAAAACTTCTGTTAGAACCCTGATCAGATATCGGGAAGACACGGATCAAGAGACTGCACCATGGCGGCTTCATTAATCTGTAAGTCAGCATCATGTTTAGAAATATTACTGTCATATGACCGTTAAAAGCACTAAATATATATGTCGAAAGGTGAATATGTGTGCGAAGACATCGATGGGGGATCATGAAATTTATTAATAGCTATGAGGGGGATACTTCAATAAAATAACATTTAAATGGGGGATCAGCGAAATGTTACTGTCTTTAGCCGAAAATCCCCCGCCATCCCCCAGGCGATAAACAATGACCGGCCGAAAGTGATTATTTGTATAGAAAGGCTTTTTCATAGTTTAAGATGGTAAGCAAAAAAATCTTTATTATTTAATTATTTCTTTTTCAAAGGTACCAAAAAAAAAGAAGAAAAAAAGAAAAAACCACGCAAGTTACTGAGAAAAATAACATAGACGCCCCATGCAAAAGAAAACCGCTGCACGGCACGTTGGTTCTTGCTTGGTTTTCTTTGTCACGAAATGTTTAATTTGCTTTAATCGAAAAACGCCGAGAAGCGGAATTGATTTTCACTGCAATTTTAAAATAATAAAATTTCGACTTCTCATTTTAGTGAGGAAAATTCATATTTTCTCGAAAAAACGTTTCCTCCGTGTTTTCCTCTTAGATCCCGTGTTTTTCACGTACACCCCGCGTTTTCCACCACACCCCGCGTTTTCCACGTAGAGCCCGCGTTTTCCACCAGTCCCCACGTTTTCCACGTAGACGCCGCGTTTTCCACCAGACCCCGCGTTTTCCACACTCCGCGTTTTCCACACCCTGCGTTTTCCACACCCTGCGTTTTCCACACCCCGGTACCCCGTGCCCCGAGACCTCGGCCCCGTGTTTTCCACCTAGCCGATTTTTGCTCATTTTAAATTTAATAATACATTTAAGTTGCCAACGTGACAATTATACTCTTCACGAAAACGTTTGTAGCTTGATACTTGTGTTTTCCTCGCAAAGGTATGTAACCTAAAATTCTTGTTTTCTCGAAAACACAGGGAAGATGTGCTAGTATTCTTTTCACAGCTTGAGATAAATGGAAGAAAGTTGAATGTCGGATGAAGAAATGGAAGAGGAACGATTTGCTTTATTTAAAACGCATTTTTTTTTTTTTTTTTTGACCGATAAACAGGAACTAATCTAATTATCAAATTGTCACGGAACAAGACGGTCTGTTTCCACTTTTGGCGTTAACAATAAAACCACTTAAATTTAAACTACACGCTGATATCGATTAATACAACTGAGGAGCGTTTCAACGAGAGGTATTGAAAGTCAACAACGCTACTTGACCGAGATTATATCCTTCATCGGTGAACGATTCCCTTCAAAAGACTGATAAAGTTTATGCTTTCAGTAGGTGCCATGGAGTCTGCAGCAATATTTGAGCAGTTTCCTGGGTTTTTCAATTTGACAAGTTTTAATGCCACTTACTCGGGAGAGTTTCGGCTGCGGGTATGAACATTTTGGACTCTTTGATGGAGACAATTAAAGGATGAAATAAGCGCACTAGTGTAGTTTGCAAACAATAGATGGTATTTCTTGAACCAAGTTAGACGTAATTCCAAAAGACACGCAGTCACAGTAACATCCTCTTATCGTGCTAACGATGCTAGAACGCGTGCTTATGACTTATTAGGGTTCTACCACAAGGAAAAGCGCTCAACGTTAGTGTGTGATCTTGTATGAAATGTATCTTCCACCTGATATATGTAGTTGACACTAACGCTTATTAATCTGCGCATGCGTCTAGAGCAAATATTGGTTTTGTTCTAAAGAGAAAAGTACCACAAGGAGAGCAAGGGGCTTTCTGAAACAAATATACAGCTTTTTGAAGTAAACAGAGAAGTAAGGTAGGTACATGCACCGCCCATTTTACTTAGTGCTCACAAGTACCTACCCCCATCCTAACCCCCCTTCCTGCAAGCCTAACTAATTAATTGAACTTAATTAATTAAACAAACATTAAAGTTTACACCTTATTTCCATAGTGCCATAGTACTTTAGCGACGTCAACCCCCAAAACATCCCAATAGTGCACTCTGCACTAAAAATGCTTTCCGCTAATAAAATACAAATTAAGTCTCTTTTTTCTGGATTTTTTAATTTGTTAACCAATAGATTTTTGTAACGATGTACTTATTTTAATAATAACACTGACAAAAGTTCAAATGAGGCCTGAAACTACTATGAAATTGATGTTAAAATCCTTTAAAATCCAAACTTTTTTGATGCGATCCACGGCATCATCAGGGTTAAGAAAAATATTCCGCGTAAGGCTTCTATACAAATGGAAAGTAAAAATGTGTGAAAAGAGTAGGAATGTAAATTGTATAAAACAAATATGGTAAGGTACAAATGTGAGTAAGAAATAAAATATTTTCCTGGAAATAGGATTTTTATGCCCTTTCTCTGCTTGTGTATTGTTTCATTCAGAGAGGGCCTGGGACCGGCAGGAGAGATATTAGTACAATGCAGTCGACCCCCCTGTAAAGGTTTCGCGTAGATCACATGACCTACCAAGCCATGTGCTTCTCATTGCGTCCCTGTTAGTCTGCGGTGCAAGGCGTGTTTTCGTACTCCCTCCTTCTCCCCAGGTCCTATCCACGGTTTTCCTTTCAAATATGTTTTAGTGTAAGCGTTTTTAGTGCCCACACTTTTACTGGGTCAAAATTCTTGTGAAAGATTGTCAAGGAAATTTGATGTTTGAATAAAAGCGGCTAAGGGCCTTTGCCCATAGCCATATTAGCCCAATCATTTGATATGTTTTATAGTAGCCCAGTAAACAGAGCTCAGGCAAGGCAGCACTGGGGTGTGTTCTTTTGGGGTGGAGGAAAAGGACACAAATGAGTAAATTATCTGATGGGTGAGTGTCGACACTATACAAAGAGTCTCTCTAAATATGCTGAAATAGTCATTAGAACAAAAGTATCCAACGAGTTATACTTATTTGAACTTCCCCTGTCTGCCCTGTCGAATCGCTGTTTTTTAACTGCCTGAAATTGAACGCTAGGGAAAAAAAGATAGAGTGCACAGCACACACGATATCAAGCACAAACTGACGAAATACCTGACAAGGTGCCGAAAACTAGCCTGTAAGAGCATCCCGTTTTTCTCCTCTTAAAAAACCAGATGCCCTCGCAGGCTAGCCGGAAACGGGCAAACGGTAGCGGATATGGCCACGTGACCAGTTTTCGCACCATTTATCACGTTTTTCTTTTGTTTGCACCTTGTAAAGAAATACAAAAGAAAAATATAACAGTGCTAAACTTTTAATTCCATCTTATCCGCTGTCGATGGCGTTTTGCTAGCAGAGCGTTTTAGAATCATGTCGAGGAATCCTGACTTAAGGTGAATATTTCAATTTCTGGCTGAAATTGAAATAAGTATTTATGATGAAACAAATATTACATCAAGTTCATAGTATTAACAAATTAGATTTGACAGGACTTTCATAGTGCGGTGTATATATGGTTAATTATTCTGTCGATTTATCAATCAATTTTAGGCTTGTGCATATGTAACGGAAGTCTTAACGATTTTTTTCAATATTTTAGCTTTTTTAGCCAATTTTGGCCACTCCATATTCATTATATTTTAATATTTGTTTTCTGGTGATATACCTGTAAACTAGCTGGTGAACTATTGTAGTGCACCACCACAGCTAAGTATATATTCACATTAAACCAGTATTGTATTGTATCGTGTTTTTTTGGTAAGTTCCAGGTATTATTATACATTGAACTCACTATCTCTTTTCTGATTGGCCGAAAGCGTACAGTGAATTTTCGAAATCAGCGCCTTTGACGTCATCTCTGCCGAATTCGTTTCCTCAGAAACGAAACGGCATTATTTTCAGTTCAGGGGTGAACTATTTACATAGTGATTTGTAATATCCAATCAGAGTAAAGTTCGTAATTTGTTAATGTAAATACGGCGGCAAAATTTCATTAAAAACTCGGTGCATCGCAACAAAATGTGTCATTTGCAACATTCCAATGAAACTCTCATTTCTCGGTATTATCTTACACAAGAAAACTGCGAACTGGACTTGATAATGATAGTGAAAAAGAAATATTTTTTTGAAGTAGACACCGCAACACCACGCGATTTGTCCACCGATGCGATATTTTAAGCCGATGGAAGCAGTTAGTTTTGTTTAGTTCAACAAGGAAATGGTACTGTTTTCCGTTTCAGAATGATTTATTGACATAGTAAGTATGGATGTTATAAGGGTAAACGCTGGTAATTCGCAAGGTAAACATGTTCAACAAAAGTAACTTCTCGAAACTAAATTTTATTTCGTGACACGGAAAGAAAAGGAAATTAAAATGTCATGCGGGTAGAAATAATTGGCGACTTAAATGTTCCTAAATCTTACTGAAACGATGTATTCTAGAGAAACGGAGATATCTGTTTCCGTGCTTGATTTAAATGTGATTAAGATCACAACTACAGCGACATAATTTTGGTCAAGCAGAACACTTGTCAGGAATAACAATCCCGCCCCTATTCTGTGGCTGTTTACGGGAAAAGAACACGCATTTAATTTGGTGCTTTTGGACAATACTACAGATACGATATACTGTGGAAGGTAACTAATTCATCGTATTGTAACTTAATTAACGTTGGTATATTGCAAAATAGGCACAATATTGCTGTTTTATGAGGTTTTCTTCATATCGTAAGTGTCGACATTTTCCAGATTTAGTTGAATTTCTCGAAGTTCCCGCCACAATTTCAGTAGCTTTATTTCTTAGAGCGCGCTTTTAAAAATAAGAAAATTTGTATTTCGACATACCGTGGCATTTCAAGAGCTGGTTTCCATGAAAACACCGATAACACTTGTATTTTAGCTTCATAATATTCAAGCGAAAGTGGAGGAATAATTGCACAACTGTCGTCACAAATGAGGCGTCCTTTTTTTTGAAAAAGAAAAATATACTGCGTCACTGACAACGAAACGTAGAATGCCGCACCCATTCGAATC